>NC_061109.1:103278723-103311223 GCF_015104395.2 Macrobrachium nipponense | reverse complement strand
GTTCCATGGAAGAGCCGAGTGGGGTGGGATTCTCGATCCTGTCATGGGTGATGGTAATGTTGAGGATTTAGGGATATTGTCTACTGGCTGAGTTGTTGGTTTGTTTCCATTGTTCTCCAGTAAAATATGGGTACTAGTTTCACTGTCATGATTCTTAGTGCATTGGACATGTAGGGTCATAGTACCGTTAGTGCACCTCATATGGTGCACTGTAGGCATTATTTACGGTTCTTTGCAGCGTGCCTTTGGCCTAGCTGACTGCAACTCCTGTCATTCCTTTAACTGTACCTTCGTTCATTTTCTCTTCCAACTTACTTTTCACCCTCTCCTAACAATTGATCCATGGTGCAACTGAGAGGGTTTCTGCCTGTTTACATCTTTTGAACCTTTCTACTTTCAGCCTGAATGACCTCATAGATCCCAGCGCTTGGCCCTTGAGCCTAAATTCTGGGGTCACTGTTGTGATTTTAATCTTTCTTACTGGTTCTGTCATAATTTTAAAGCTATTTGAAATTAATATTTGTAAAGAATTGTCGGTGGCATAGCAGATTATGACCACTTGGCTTTGAATTTCTCCCCTCTAATCGGTCTGTATTCTTAGTTTAAAGTCTGTTAAACAGACGGCGTCAAGCTATTTTGTAATAGATAATAACAGCATTCGCCTTGCATTTTGCGCTGTGGTTCCGAAGGACTTTTAAATTTTGTTTTTATTAATTTTTTAAGTTAATTAATTATTTTTTTGCAGTACTCTCTCAATTACTGTCAAAGAACTGTCATCTTTGAAAGACAAAAAATTTGTTATTCCCAGTGGTGAGTAATGCGTTACTGAAAGCATCATGTTTTGATACGATTAAACAGCTTGAGTGACATTCTAATCTGAAGTCTGTATTTGTCTTCCACTGCCTGCAGTTATATTTTTATACTTAGTTCGCTTATGTCTTGGGACTCACTCTCTCTCTCTCTCTCTCTCTCTCTCTCTCTCTCTCTCTCTCTCTCTCTCTCTCTCTCTCTCTCTGGATTTATCGGTGTGACACCGTTCATCTTTGAAAAGTGATATACGATTCAAGGACTCGTAGAATATGTACGGTGTCCCCAGGAGTCTTGTCTACTTTAGGCCAGTTTGAATGTGTTATATTAGTACTGTTATATAAGTTTTGACAGAGTACTCTTTCGTCCTTTGTGGAGACGGTTCGGTAATTACCTTATCAGTCGTAGCACATGCACGGCCTCCCTGAACTGATAAAACGAACGGAAACAGCGTCAAACAAAGGTGAGAGAGGTATTTTGAGTTTTGAATCCTCCTGAACGGACAACTCGGTATATTGCCAACAAGTCTCGCCAGCTTGACTCTCGCACTCCACTAAATATTTTTCTTAATGCAACATTCGGGCCATCACAAACATTAAATCGATAAGTACATATATTCACCCTAGGAAATCCGTAGTCGGGCAAGCAAGGAAACTGATGACTTGTTGATTGTTGGTTTTATCAAACCGATTGAAGAAAAGACGATGCTAAGCAAAGGATGAAGCCCCATCTGCCAGGGTAAAATGATAAGCACTTTGCTTCACTGATTACTGATCCGACATTTGGGAATGGTTACCAGCAACAGTGCGACCTGGCACGAAAGCTAGAGAATTCTCTGCAAAAATATCGTTCGTTTGCGTGAAGCGATAAGTATAACTGCAACAACTGTGCCATATTCAGAGATGTGACATGGCTAAAACTCGGTAGTGATAATATTTCTAAAGAAATCAAGAAGGTAGAAGGGCATTGTGGTTATTACAGTTACATATTGTGATATCTGTATTTTCTTCATTAGGTCTTCAATAGTTTGATTTCTCGGTGGTTATTTTCTCTCCGTAAGGTAGGAGGTTTATTGTTGATGGTAATGCGATAGTCAAAGGACTCTTATTAAGACGGGCAAGTCGCCTTCTATGCACTGTAGGCGTTACTTAGGTTCTTTGCAGCGTGCCTTCGGCCCCTAACTGCAACCCCTTACCACCCTTTTACTGTACCGCCTTTCATAGTCTCTTTCTTCCATCTTACTACCGTGAATTTCCGTTTCAGCGCTAAATGACCTCATAGGTGCCAGTGCTTGGCCTTTGGCCTAAATTCTATATTCAATCAAGACGGGCAAGTCAAGATCGTGGGAGTTCTCTTTGAGACCGGTATTAGTTCAGTGACTCACGTTGTGGAAAAGTGTTAGAATAATTGAGCTCATACATAGATTGCATAATAGAAAAAAAAAATAAAAGGAATGATATATTCAGTAACGGAAATGGCAACGTACACCTTGATGTCATTAGGTAGAATTAGATCGAAAATATATGAAATAATTTCAGAGATTTACGTCAAGTAAAAACTTTTTATGATTATGTCGTGCAATTTTAACCCCGTTGTATAATCGATTAACGTTTATTCAGCGCTGGTGTTTTTTCTGAGCGGATTCCGTAACCTTAAAACAAAGACAATGATGATTATTTTGCCATCCATTTAAAGGCTTAGTCACTAAGCAGACAGTGCGACTACTGAAAACGTTCGTGGACATCCTGCCAGATAAGCCGAGATGCCATAATACTGTTGATTTCAGCTATGGCAATACTACCCTTTATTCTAACTCGATGTGACACCTTCGTATCTAATATGAAAGTCAGGTCATTGCTCTTAAATGCCAATTCATACAATAATGTAACCCAGAAAGGAGAGCGCCCCGACATGTTAATCACCCGACCCCGGAGGCTGGAACCATTCTTGAAGTCATTTCTTCTCATATATATATATATATATATATATATATATATATATATATATATATATATATATATATATATATATATATATATATATATATATATATATATATATATATATATATATGCAGAAGCCAGGTACTATGTCGTACCTCTAAGTAAATGGGGATACAATCCACAATGAAGTAAAATCCTCTTGTAGATTAAAATATATATATCTTGTACAGGATTAAAGCTTTCGACCATCAACTGTGGTCTTGTTCACAAGTTGATGGTCGAAAGCTTTAATCCTGTACAAGATATATATATATTTTAAACTACAAGAGGATTTTACTTCATTGTGGATTGTATCCCCATATATATATATAATATATATATATATATATATATATATATATATAGATATAGAAATATATAGATAGGATATAAAGACAACATCCACAAAAGAAAATGAAACAATGGAGTAACCACTGCGAGGCGTTTCGACTTCCCGTCCTTTACTAATCAGACTGCTCAGTAAAGGACGAGAACTCGAAAGGCCTGGTAGCGTTTACACAATTGTTTCACTTTTTGGGGTTTTTGTATCTTCATTTATTCATCATTTCTATATTTTCGTGATTGAGTTATATATATATATATATATATATATGTGTGTGTGTGTGTGTGTGTGTGTGTGTGTGTATGTAATGATATTGTATCTAAAATATTCTGTGAATGTGACACTTAAGATTTTAAGAAGAAAATGGTAGGAGGCAGATGGCTCCTATAGTTGGAAATGACCAAATGCAATCTGTTCAGTCCATTAATTTATTAACTTTTGTGGCCATTGCTAAGCCACAGCGTCAACAACAATGTTGCAAATATCTGTAATCACAATACTCTTAACCTGCAGCAGTCATGCCACTGACAAAATGCTCCTAAGCAATGCCCCAAATTCTCTCGCACCGCAAATCTTCCCAACTTGTCTCTCTCATCGCATTCTCCGTTTGTTTTTCTGTGTATACATCTAAATAATATTACTTTTTCAAAGAAAACGTGCTTTGTGACACACATTTTTCATTTGGTTAAAAATAAATGTGATTTATATCTTAAAAGGTATACAGTGAATAATCTTAGATAGGAGGAAAGTTATTTCCTTCGATATAAGATGATTATATTGAAAGTTATTGTGTTTATGAGGTAAAACAGAGGCCTTTTCCCATTGGTTGTTTCCTTGATGCGGTAACAACCTTATTCTCTTAAATAGATACAGTAACTAGTTTTTTTATATAGAAAAGTAAACACAGGTGCCTGAGTTGCGTGGTCGGCTTGGTCTTGGCCTATCACCTCGATGACCGCGAGTTCGATTCTCGGGCATTCCACTGAGGCGTCAGAGAGTGTATTTCTGGTAATAGAAGTTCACTCTCGACGTGGTTCGGAAGTCACGTAAAGCCGTTGGTCCCCTTGCTGAATGACCACTGATTCCATGCAACGTAAAAACACCAAACAAACAAACAAACAAAAAGTAAAGACAGTAAAGTCTCTAAATCCTTGTTTAACCAGATTTTTTCTGGATTTTGATATCTAGTGACATGGTGTGATATTTTCACCGCAGCCGTCACATAGTATAATAAGAATATAGGAAACTTATCTTAGAAGACAGTTCATCACCGGGAAACACTACGACACCGTTGTAAGGTATTTGAAAAGTTCTAGAATCTCGAACAATGTTAATATTTCTGAATTGATTAATCGTATTTTACTGCTTATGAGACGAGACATGCACAAATAACCATGAAGTAACTGCTCAAAGTCAGTATGACGGCTAGTGAATTGAATGTCGATATACCATGTGGAAGCCATGTATTGATTATTATACTCTGACTGCAGCTACCGGGGATGGCAGGGAGGTGAGTGACTTGCTTTAGTGTAAATGTTGTCTATGAAGTTGCAACTGATTAGATGAAGCACACTCAAGGAGAATCGGAAAGGCAGCGGAGATGTCAAAAATCTTCGGTTGGAAGTGAGGAGTACCAAGGTGGCGAAGTTGAAAAGGTATTACCAATGTACTGTTGTGGCTTGAGGGCGCAAGAAAATGGTATTTGATTGGTTCAGAATACAGTGTGAGACGCAAGTGAATGAGGAAAAGTGTGAATAGCACTGGAAATGTTCGTTGGTGAGGAAGTAGTGCTGAATTAGAGTAGACGGTCCTGATTGGAGCATTTTGATGCGTATGGAAATGGAGCATTTAACTGGCAAAGTGTATGGATAACCTATAGTCAGTGTTGAGAAGCAAGATAGACAAAAGGTTTGGAATTTTTATAAAAAGTGTGGATCTTGAAAAGGGTGGATCTTGAAATGTGGGAATTGCAGGAATATTAGGCCTTTCAGTTGAAGGATCAGCGTTGTATGTCATGTCCCTCAGTTACCGTGAATTTATGTTGTTAAGTTTGGAGGGAGCATCTTGAGTTGTTGGTAGTGAAAGAGGGATCCTTTCCCTAAAACAGCTAGTGCACCAGGAACTCAATTTCTTTAACGAAAATGAAAATGTTTCCTTAAAGAATAAATAAAATTACTTTTTAGAGCGAGCGCCTCATTGGCGTGGTTGGTATGGTCTTTGCCTGTCACCTCGGTGGCCGCGAGTTCGATTCTCTGTCATTCCATTGAGGGGTCAGAGATGTGCAAGGATGTGATATAGGAAATACAAAAACATGCTGGTTACTGATTTATGTCATTGTTTGTTTGTCCGTGGTACCCATCTGATATATCCTTTGTGTGTGTGTGTGTGTGTGTGTGAACTTGTGGTGGTTAGACCGTTGTTGCCTCATCGTATGAATACCTTCAGTTATCGGATTACTATTCGTCTGTCCAATTGCAGAGCATTAAAATCCTTATTTTGTGTCATATTTATTTTATTTAACGTTTTGTTTGTGTAACAGCCGTAATGTTACAATACTTACATAGATGCGGTTTCTCATAAGTTTCAGAATGGTTTTATCGCTACTGTGTTGTATTACTATACTTACAGCATTATTATATACGTGTATGTATTTATGTATATGTATATAATATATATATATATATATATATATATATATATATATATATATATATATATATATATATATATATATATATATATGATGTTCTTCATTGGTATGTAATTATATGGCTGTCAGGCAGGTTTTATATTTTATTCTAAAGTCTTTTCATGACTAATTGTTAGTAAAGGCGATGATGTAGCAGCTGAGGGAAATTGGAAAAAAATCATTGCTAAAATTGGGATCTTTTACTAAAGAGTTGCCGTTGTAGGCTCCTTATTTTATATTTTATGCCGATTGTGAGCGAAGGCTGTAAAGGTAAAGATAAAGAGGGATACAGGTAAAGAGATTGATTGATTGATTTATTAATTCTTACTGGCGTCGCAACGACGAGGTTATTGACGCCGCAGGTAAAGAGAACAGTAGAATAATGGGCATATGAAGAAAGGCTTATAAAATGGTTGAATAAGAAAAGAACTTATGTTAAAGTAAAAAGGAAACAGTTTTGTGCGCGATCATACATTTACTTATAGTATATGTATATTTGCAAGGCATTGAACTATACGCGTTTGCTGTATATATGTATAGTACTATTATGCGCTTTCTTTTCCATTCCGGGGTCATTTGCAAGCGAGTCGACTTCGTGCACCTTTAGTTCCCTTTCACTTTCAGGTACCGAATCGTAACAGTTGGGTGGCGAAAGAACACGGAAGGTTGGGGGCCTCTTTCTAGTATTGATATCGGCACAACAAGCAAGCGGGTTGGAGAGGACTCTCTCTCTCTCTCTCTCTCTCTCTCTCTCTCTCTCTCTCTCTCTCCTTTACTTCTTTTTTTTTTTTCAAAGATATAATTATATAACTAAATAAGTAGGCAACTCTGAAGCAGTCCTTCCCCTAAAAACGAACAGAGCCTGATCGACATTGCCATTCTAAGTATCCGAGAACTTAGAATGAAAAGCGAATCAAATATGAATCAACGAAATGGAACCATTAACAACAAAGTTTCATTGAGCTGGTCTTTGTTAAGATGACAATGACGGTGAATGTCTTAAGTGCTTTTCATTGTCATCGAAATTTACAATATTCACACATGAACATCGTCTCCTCCTGTCTGAGTCTCTGGAAACGTTGCATCCGTGAATGTTTTTGACTGTGTTGTCGCACGTGGAGCTGGATTAGGACGTGCGATATGGAAGGGCTCTCTTCCCCAGCGTTTGCACGGGAAACTTGACTTTATCGCACGGCGTTTCTGGCCTCAGTCTTGCCCCGATTCACTTTCGCCCCTTTCTCTCTCTGCTTCCTCACATGTTTTGAAGCTTCGCATCGTGAAACCTCCTCATTCGTGAGGCCAGACGGTTCATCGTTATGTCGTGGGGTAAGCTTGGGGGCTCATCTTGACCCGAAACAGATGATAATGGATAGGAGTCAAACGAGAAATGCAGAAGTAAAGGTGATCCGGAGGCAAAACATGTCAGCTGTTTTGTAGCTACCACTCCCACCAACCCAACCGTACCCTCAGATGTCACGGCTTAGTTTTCTTCTCTCTCTATCCGGTGCCAGCGTTTGGTCTATCGGCTTCCTTCAAGAACTCGTCAGTAAATCTTGTCGATTATGACTTGAAGTAGATATTCCCGTGTCTGTGCCCTGGAGAGACATTCGCGAAAGTAAAAACTCGCTAAAGAATCCCCCGGCGCTGGAGCATTGATTACAATACACCGAGTTCGCGTCGCCTGCGCAACTTCAGTTAGAGCATTTCTCTCTCTCTCTCTATGAACTTTCTTTGACAACTTCTCGCTCAAGTTCGTTTATATTCATTTGGCTGCCGTTAAAGCAACATGAATAAGGACATGTGCCAACTGTTCAACGGGAATGAAATGCGAGACATTGTTTGAAAGCGCCTGTGCGAGGTCCGCCGTCTCCTTGAATGAGTGACCCAGCAAATGTGATCGAGGCTTTCGGACAACGTTGCATGCGGTGATGGTGATGGTGGTGGTGGCAGCGGCGAATGTGCTGTTGTTTTGGGGGGAACTGGTGAAGTGCGCATGGGTTGGTGGTGTTAGCGATGGTGTGAGTTGGATGCGGTGCTGGTGTCTTTAGTATTAGTTATGTGGTTATGCTGTGCAAGTACAGAAGGCTCTATTCTATTTTCTGCTCTAACGCACGTGGGAAATGATGACGAGGAGTCATGCAGGGATATGAAAAACTTCCCCCATGCAAAATGAACTTGACACGGAAAATATAAGGAACTTTTTGTGTTGAGTAATTTGTAGAATCAGCTGTTTCACGTCGTCATCCCGGATACACCTGTGGACAAGTGTTGGAGATCGTATTGAGTTTATTACAAGTTTTTGACAACTTCCATGGAACACGTAATTCAAAAGTTTTAGATTTGAATATGCTTACATGTAACGAAGCCATAATGTGTATCGTAGTGTATTTATCCATTTGCATGCTATTGTCTTTCAAAAGAGAATAGTTGTGAACTCTTGCAGTGATTATATCTCAAGCCTTTGGAAAATGTAGCACAGCAAGGTTTTGCCTTTACACGGGAAATTCTTAATTTAAATTATTTGAACATTACGCTAATAAGAGACTTAGGTTTACGGAAAATGTTCGTTATTCCCTATAAGCGAGTTTGTTGAAAGATATTTTGTAGACTGGAAAATCCTGCAGTAGCCAGTTGAGAAAAGAAATGACGAGTTGTGTCGGTTCCTCTTGTGAGAGTTTTGATAGCTGCCAGTCCAGATACCTCTTGGTACAATTGATTTAGTATTATATATTATATACACACACATATATATATATATATATATGATATATATATATATATATATATATATATATATATATATATATGCATATATCTTTGCCTTCCTTTTGTAGTTTTTTAATTACATTTGAATATTTCTAACTATTAGCTATGGATTTTGACCATTATTAGTTTTTTTTTTCTTCTTTTTTCAAAAAAGTATATAACCACATAGCGAATTTTTATTTACCTGTAATTGAAGTTAAGCATATATTTTATACATATATATATATATATATATATATACATATCCATATATAAATATATGTATATATATATATTATATATATATATATATATACACACACACACTAATTATGTACTATATATGTATACATACATATATACAAAATCATAATGCTGTGTGCGTTTGTTAAGTCATGAAATGAAATATTAGGCAACTTAACAAGGATTTTCTCCCAATGGCGCATTATTGGTTTTGTGACTCAAGAAATTGACCCTCATCTCTCAATGGAAGATAAGAACAGTGAATTGACAAAGACCTAAATGTAGAAGCGTTCCTCTCTCTCTCTCTCTCTCTCTCTCTCTCTCTCTCTCTCTCTCTCTCTCTCTCTCTCTCCTATCAAGTGATCGTTGTGCAGGAAACGATAAACATTATGCATTTTTTTCTCTTTTTTTTCATTTGTGAATCCTTTTACAGTTGTGTGAGTTGTTGAGGTACCTTGTTTTTCTCTGGGGTGAGAGTCGAGAAAAGTTCCGCTTCGTACTGTGGATGACTCAGAGTCGTAAAGAGTCATAAACGGATCTCATTGCTTACCTTTATCGCTATCGATACCCAGGTCTTTGTAACAGCTGATTGCTGCCATTATCTGGATGGTGGTCAGGTGGTCTGTACTTCCGGGGCGGAAGACCATAGTTATTGTGACGCCGGTTTTCAGTTCCGCTTTAAATCAGTCGACCAGTAGCCTTGAATATGGAGACTGTCTTATTTAATCACGTGAAAGCGAACGTTCTGGTGTCACAAAGGTTGACTCGGGCTTTCTCTGGTGCCAAATGAAGGTTTGTAGTCGTTGAAAAATCCTTGAAGTAGCGACTATTGAAATGTGATAATGATTGAGATTAGTGATGAAATGATCCCCTTTAAAACGGAATGAGAAGTTGATGACGTAGTTTGGCGTTGTGTAATTGTTATTAGGTTGCGTTCATTAAAAACGAAAATACAATAGTAGTGCGGAGGTTGTTATTGTAATTTGATCCTATTATCTCAATTGTTGTTATTGCTGTAGCTTTTTTTAATATTAAAGGCTTACGCATTATCAGCCCCCTTAGAAGATTTCATTTCCAAAGTAAGTTTAGATAAAAATCGATTGTGCCCTCAGGACCTAAGCAGGGATTTGGTTCCGGGAATATAAACGATTTTAGTGATCGTCACATGGATAGAATTAAAAAAAAATAGACTAATTACACACACAAGCGCGCGCGCACACACAGACACACACACACCACACACATATATATATATATATATATAATATATATATATATATATATATATCTATATATATATATATATAGATATAGATAGATAGATAGATGAGATAGACAGATAGATATAATACAAGTTGTAAAAGGATCAAGTTTATTGCAACAAAACGTTTCGCACATGAAACATCTGTGCATCATCAGTCTGCGAAAGAGCAATAAGACAAATAAATAACGCGTAAAACCATAAAACACAAACAGAACTCACATGTAGTAAAATAGTCGTAAAACTAAAGAAAAAAAAAAGTACAAAATAAAAACAGTAAAAAGAGAGAGAACACCCAAAACACTAACCGTCCATGAGGAGAGAAGATGGAATGACCTGTCGTCAAATGCAGGTGACGACATTAACTATGCCAGGTATAGAGTGGCTGAAGAAGTATTACCATTTAACGTATGTATGTATAATGTTAATGTCTCAGGACTGAAATAAGATCAGAGAGAGGAGAATGTTGATGCAAAGTCCGAATCGGTGCTTGGTTGGGTTTAGAGAATGTGAAATGATGGTTGTGCTAGGTGATCTAAATGCCGTGGTAGGTAACTGACAGATATTACATTGTTTGTGGGTAGAGGAAGTGTATTTAGAAAGGATCTTGGTTCTTGGCAAGATGATTATTCCTAGGAAAAAGAGTAAAGGAGAGGTTGAAAAAAAAGTGTTCTGGATTGTGCATTAGTGCATAGTGGATATACGAGCAAGTCAATGGATGTATAGCAGCTGGCAGGACAGGCGTGGAGGGAGTTCGGTCTGATGAATACTAGGTTGCAGTGCTCGCTAGCAAAATAGAGAGGAGGGTGTGGAAATGTGGTTATAGAATATGTAACTCGTCAATTGAGTTTGATTCAGAGAAACTGAGAAGAGCACAAAAGGAGAGAAAATGGAAGTAACGGGTTAGGCATAATATGTCAACCCTTCTGAAAGGGACATGAGGACAGTTGAGAATATTTCTGGTTATATGAGGGTAGAAAACAGGGATAAAGATATTGTTTTGTGGGATGAGGAAAAAGAAAGTTTTACGAAGGAAAAAAGAAATCATTTGAGGTACAGTTGCATGACAAGAGAAAGTCAGTCATGTACAGGTACAATGGAGACTGAATAGGGTAATCAAGAAAAATGGAAGAAGAAAAGAATTACAGTAATTAAAGTGGGAGGTGAGCAATAACTTTGACAAGAGTTATTCTGTAGTTAAATAGGTACCGAGAGAAAGTTTATCGAATAAAAGATGTAAAGGGAGAAATCATTTTTGAAGTGAATGCAGTCCTGGATTGATGGACTGAGTAATTTGAAAGCTGGCTAAATAAGGAAGATAGAAATGACGCAGGATTGGCGAGAGTTTATGTAAGTCTGACACTCCTTGATGCAGTGACTGTCGAGGATGAGGAGTTGAGAGATAAAAAGTTAAAAATGGAAGACATCAAGAGTTGAAGGGATTATAGTTAAGGAGCTGCAGTATGGATAGTAGAGTTTGTAAGTCGTGCCTGGATGGAGAAGTGAAAATATGTGTAATCTGGACATGTAGGAGTGGAAGGCATACCCTAGAAAGTACAGGGTGGATGAGTTAGTTAAACAATTTCTTTTAACATACAGGGAGAGCGAGAGTGCGTCCAATATAGAGGTGAAGGCGCAGTGTCTGACAGGAAGCATGTAGCACTCTTGTCGGTGTAGGTGCATGAGTGGCTTATTTTGTGGAAGTTGTCTGCACGGCTTCATCTGTGATTCATCGGTAAATTATGAATTTATAAAGGTGTTATATAATATGTATAATATATATATATATATATATATATATAGAGGTGTTTATATATAAGTGATATATATGAAGAATGTAGTAGAAATAATTTCTTTTTGAACCCTGCTCAACACAGAAAAGAAGAGCAAGAATGAAGTTGACATGTCAGTCGAGGGAAAACCGGAAATGCGTAATACAAGACTCTCGTAATATGAAACTGGGTACCCTTATCGCTTACATTATTATTATTCCAAGATGTAAGTTGTAGACATCTCCATTAACAAGTGTAGGCGCCAAATGTTGCGCGAGTATGGAGTCTGGCCGAAGGTTGAAATTATAGAATGTTAATTAATGATAAGGTAAAAGGAACCTTCACCCTTCCGTCCATTTCAGTCTTTTCCTGTTTGGGAAGGAGATAAGCCGTTATCGTCTCCGTAGTTTTAAGTTGCTTCGTTTATTAGGCAATAGATGTATAGAATATTGAAGTATCCATAGCCACGGAAGCTTCTATGTATATCCCGAGAATATTTGTTGATAATGCTGTATGTTGATCAATGGAGCATAAGGAATTCCCTCCTCCAAATATGAACGAAAGTTTATTAGGACTCATTTTGTAAGGCGTAATCTGATAGGAATCCACGTTTATGCAGGATGCCTGTAGGATGTAAAAACCAGGTGGCTGTTCAATTTCCGAAGGGTTCAAGATGAACTGTAGTATATGTTTGTTTAACTATCAGTCTAATTCGGAAACCCTCACAGCGATGCCTCTCGTCAACGAGAGAACGTCATTGGTTGTACAAACACAACGGTCGAGATTCGAGCGAAAGGGTTGGCAGCCTTCAAGGGACAAGGGTTGTGGTTTCCATGGAGACGAAATGCGTGCGAGTGGAAACCAGACAGAATTTTACTGAGTAAATGAAGGCGCCTGAATGATCCCTCTTCGCTTGACCGGAATGTCTCAGAGAAAGAACGTTGCTTAGGGTTTTATTGAACGTCCGAGATAGAAAACTTCCTCAAGTAGGTTTGCAATTTCAAATCGTGTGAAGGATGCGTTGCTTCGAACTGATTCTCACCTCTTTCATTGTTCACCATTTACATAATTATTGCTGTTGTTAATGAGCAGGATTAAGTGTCCCCTAGGCTGTCAGGGAGTTCATACTTGCTTCGGCGCTGAAAGGATAAATGAAGTGCATAGTCAGCTTTGGAACCAACCCTTTTGGGGAGTTGTTATTATTATTGTTGTTGTTGTTTGAGAACTGAGGAATGTGTGATCAGCGATAAATGCTGATTAGGCACAAAGCTCCGCTTAGAGAACTCATTGTTTTCCAAGAAGTGGAAGTGTCGCGTTGCTCGAACGCTTGTTAAAGACTTGGCAGGTCACGTAGCATGTTATACTAGCTGCCTGCGTTGAGTTGAGTGCAGTATTTTGAGAGTTCACCCTGTTTTGTTTTCCCAAGATAGGTTATTTTCATTATGTTCATGATGGACAATTTACAACGTCCGAGCATCGTTAGGGACTGGTAGATTCATGGGCAAATAATGTGTTTAGTCGCCTAGATGAGCGTCTCATTGGCATATTCTTTGATGTGACCAAGTTATGAGTGGTAATAACAGCGTTAAAAAAACATAACCATTAGAAAACAAACTAAAGGATGTTTCGTTTCATGTTTGTAAGAAAAGAAATGCCCAAACAAATGCACCCAGTTAAACTCAAAGGAACACCTTTGCAACTGTTTCGTGTGATCTTAACTTTCAGATATTTCCTTAGTTCATGTTTGATTAAGATACCGTCATATGGCACTGACAAACGACACAAGTAAATGTCACTGCTCCTTCCTTTAGACTTTAGAGGGTATTGTTGCAGGATGCGAAACTAGATATATCGTATATCTCGTGCAAGGTCTGAAGACAAGATGTATGTATGTATGTATGTATCCCTATTATTTACATTTGAGGAAGCTTTGTTCATTTTGATATTGTGCCTTTCTTTAATTTACATATAACTTCCGAAAGGATTTGATCAAATCACCGTCTCGTCATTTGTTTGTTTATTGTGCGTCAAAAAGTGTTATACGAAATGAAATAAATAGGTTTTGATAGGCTTCAAGGTGAACGTCATCCCTGATCAGAGGACCTTTCCTCGAAATGTTGGCGGCGATGCAGAACACGATCCGGACGTTAATGTTTTTGAGGCTTCACTGCTGTTAGCTTTGATCCTAGAGTCAGTCCGCCGTGCCTTTGAGTTGGCCCATATCCGAATCTCGTCAAAGGGAACGTTGCCGTGAGCGGAAGCCTTAAAATGCCTGAATTATATTGGGGTTCTTTTTTTGCGAGTTTGTTTGTCAGGTCAGTGATTATTCCGTATATCTTTGATGGTATTTCGGATTGAAACCCACAGAGTCAGACCCACATCCAGATATTACCTGGAAGTATTTTATCATCTGTTTCTGGTAGATTTCCTGGGTTTATTTTCTCCCTTTTCATACATGGGCTTCTTTGCAAAAAGTTTATTACACCTCTGGCATGTTTTCCATGCATGTCTACACACTGTAAGTGACGTGCCGTAAAGATTTTCTTTTCCTTTCCTCCCCTTCATGCTTGCGCACCGGTGTTTTAAGACAAAACAAAAAACCGAAGACGATACTTCACTAGTAAGCTTTTCTAACCTGGATTTCTCATATTAAGAAAAAAAAATATGAGAACGAAGAGCTGTTAGGAGCAAAAGTAGATACAACTGAATTTATAGAAATGAATGAAATGAAATACTGGCCGCTATGTCTGATTGTACCTCTGAGCCTAGTGTACTCGGATTCAAGCCTTTACTATTCAGTACAGTAAATGTAGCACAAGGTTTCATAACATAATATCATTAGGATTCTAATGCAGGTCCAGTAAAACGATGGGAAGGTGCATGTGCCATTCTCCGGCAGGTTTATGATAATGATGATGGGGATACGTCTGGCTGGAACTGGATATGATTCTGAGACATTGTCGTTCATTTTGTGTTTATGTAACTCATTCACTTGATCGGACTTGTAAAGCATTTGAGGTCACGTAGGAATTCTTTCAATATCCTTCTCTTCAATATGCACACCCTATAAGATCTTGTTATTTTAATGAGTTTTTGTAGTTGCACCATTGATTTCTATCCTTAACAGGTACTAAATAGATGTTATTTTAACAGAGTTTGTGGTGAAAGAATGAGTAAAGAAACCCCAAAACTTGTGTGCTATTTACACATTTTCAACTATTTTGCAATAGTTATTTTACTGTAAATTTCCATGAAAACTCCACTTATTCTTGTCAAACAAAAATTGGTTTGTGGGGGTGAGGGACACTTATTATTTATGTGCACTTTACTGATGTCTAAAAGTTTGAAAAAGGGAAAAAATCTGAGATTTGTGAGAAATTCCCTTCATTAAGACTCTAGTGCCTGTTATTCTTTGTGCAGTGTTGCATCTAATCTTGACAGTTTCATAGTAGCTAAGTTGGTATGTCAACTCGATATTCATCTGCATCTAGCAAGAATCAGGGGTGTTTGTTTCCAATGTAAAGCAGCTTCAGACCAGATAGTTGAGCAAATACCTGTGCCCAATTCTAACCCAAGAATCAGGGGTGTTTGTTTCCAATGTAAAGCAGCTTCAGACCAGATAGTTGAGCAAATACCTGTGCCCAATTCTAACCCTGGTTCTGCTAAAGTTTGTTTATAGAGCATCACCATACTCTGTTTTTTTCCATCTGTCCAGCCGCCTGTGGTGTTTTCGCATGGTAACACTGCTTCCCAGGCTTTAAATAGTTACGCTGTGTAAGTTTAAGGTAAATAAAAGGATATCTGGGTGTACATTTGTAGCTGAAAAGTGTTTTAATAATTTACTGTATGCGAATTACACCGTCAATATGCAAAATAGGATATTATTATAAATGTTGAATGTAAGCTGAATGTAACTATCTAAAGCCCGGGACGCAGTGTTACCATACGCAAACACCACAGGCAGTGGACAGATGGAAAAAAACCGAGTATAGTGTTGCCCTCTCTCTCTCTCTCTCTCTCTCTCTCTCTCTCTCTCTCTCTTCTCTCTCTCTCTCTATCTCTCTCTCTCTCATCTCTCTCTCTCTCTCTCTCTCTCTCTCTCTCTCTCTCTCTCTCTCTCCACGCAATAAGTGCGGAAGTACCAGGAGCAGAGTCCAGGTGCTGATCTCTTGAAACCCTGGCCTTGTCATTGTTTGGGGAGCTGTGCATTTGGGCAGTTGTTTAACAAGCAAGAAGCGTGCAAGTGTGATGTTAGGTGTTCACTGAAAAGATTCATGTAATGTTGTCAAGGAAGCATTTTGCTGGAGATCGTTAGTGTTTCATTAAAAATAGATTTAGATATTTAATGCATCTCCTGGATTGGCACTGCTTAGGTGAACAGTTGATGTAAGGGCTTTAAGGTATCAGCAAGAATGTGTAATATATGTCTTTGCTTCTGTCCATTGTAAAAAGAGAAAAGCGGTGAATTCTGTGTATTTCAAACCTGTCAGATAAAGCACTGGACGATCTCGTGTAGGGATGCCACGAGGAATGTTAAGAGACCGTGTCATGTGCGACTCTACTGTAGCATCTGTTTACCCAGTTGATTGTTAGTACCCTCGCCGTAATTTATCTCCGTCATAGACGCCTTTATGTGTGTGTGTGTGTGTGTGTGTGTGTGTGTGTGTGGCGGATGGGAGGGGGAGGGGCATAGGCCTGCTGAGACGGATTTCTACATTCTTTCGAAATGTCTCCCTAATAAAAGAGTGTATAATTGATGAAAGTCAGCGAGTCTTCACATTTTAATTCCGTTTAATTGGTGATAAGCAATTGGCAAATGCTATCATTATCATTATCATTTTATATTTTTTAAACGGTTCTATTGTTGTATTATAATTTACTGTGCCCAGCGACATTTGATAACTATATCTATTCAATTTATTTTTCTTTTCATTTATTAGATTATAATATTTACGGAATAACGTGATCCTGAGATATGTTATAAAATTATGGGATTACGCTCTCTATTTTATATTTTATTTTATATTTTATGTTTTATATTTACTCTGGAGTGATGATGTATTTCAAGTTTTTTTCGGAAATTTTTTAGCATAAATTAATTCAGCTATAGATAATGAATCTTGTCAATATCTAATTGTAGATGTGTTGGCCATGACTTTTTTTTTTCTTATGTGAATTCAGGGCGTTTCAGTGTAAATTTATGCCATTAAAGCGGTCCTGAATTGTGTGTCAGGATGGGACAGACGAAACTGTGACATTGTGTAGAACAGTATTTATCAGACGATCTGTTTATCTAAAAACTCGTTACTCAGCAAACTGCTGGCATTCTTAAATGGTGTTTGCAGCGTCTCCTAGGCCCTTAGGTGCACATGCTTTTTAGCTTTTTATTTTGTCCGTATTCCTGTTGTTCAGCCTTTTATTTTATCCCCATTCCCACTGTTCAGCCTTTTTATTTTATACCCATTCCTGCTTTTAGCCTTTTATTTTATTACCCAGTTCCACCCCTTTTCAAGCCTTGCTTTTATTTATACCCAATTCCGCTGTTCAGCCTTTTATTTGTTGATACCACATTCCCACTTTTCAGACTTTATTCGATCCCCATTGTCCCACTTTTGCAGGGGGCCCCCTTTTTTTTTTTTTATTTTGATCCCCATTCCCGCTGTTCAGCCTTTTATTTGCTCCCCATTCCCACTTTTATCAGCCTTTTATTTGGATCCCCGCATTCCTACCTTTTCAGCCTTTTTAGCTTTGATCCCCATTTCCCAAACTTTTCCAGACCTTGTTTATTTGATCCCATTCCAATTTTCCAGCCTTTTCTTTGATCCCCATTTCCCATTTTATCAGGGCCTTTTAGTTTGATCCCATTCATCCACTTTTCAGCCTTTTATTTGATCCCCATTCCCACTTTTCAGCCTTTTATTTGATCCCCATTCCCACTTTTCAGCCTTTTATTTGATCCCCATTCCCACTTTTCAGCCTTTTATTTGGATCCATCCCACTTTCCCAGCCTTTGATTTTATCCCATTCCCACTTTTCAGCCGTTTTATTTGATCCCCATTTCCACACTTTTCAGCCTTTTATTTGTATCCCCATTCCCAACTTTTGTTCCAGCCTTTTTAATTTGATCCTATCCCATTATTCCCAGCCTTATTTGACTCCCCAATCCCACTTTTATTTGATCCCCATTCCCAATGTTTTTCAGCCTTTTTATTTGATCCCCTCCATTGCCCACTTTTACAGCCTTTTATTTGATCCCCATTCCCACTTTTCAAGCCTTTTTATTTGATCCCCATTTCCCACTTTTCACGGCCATTTTTATTTGATCCCAATTCCCACTTTTCAGCCTTTTATTTGATTACCCATTACCCACCTTTTCTCAGCCTTTCTTTTATTTGATCCCCAGTTCCCAACTTTTCAGGCCGTTTTATTGATTCACCGTTCCCCGCTTTGTCAAGCCTTTTATTTGATCCCCATTCCCACTTTTCAGCCTTTTTAATTTATCCCCATTCCACTTTTCAGCCTTTTATTTGATCCCCATTCCCACTTTTCAGCCTTTTATTTGATCCCCATTCCCACTTTTCAGCCTTTTATTTGATTCCCAATGCACTTTCTAAAGCCTTTATTTGATCCCCATTCCCCACTTTTCAGCCTTTTTAATTTTGATCCCCATTCCCCACTTTTCAGACCCTTTGTTATTTTGAGATTCCCACCTTTTTCCCAGCCTTTTAATTGATCCCCATTTTCCGTCTTTTCAGCCTTGATGTTGATCCCATTCCCACTTTTGCCGAGCCTTTAATTGATTTGATTCCCCACTTTTCAGAACATTTTTTAAATTTGATCCCCATTTCCCACTTTTCAGCATTGTATTTGTATCCCCATTCCCACTTGTTCAGCCTTTTATTTGATCCCCATTCCCTCTTTTCAGCCTTTTATTTGATCCCCATTCCCACTTTTCAGCCTTTTATTTGATCCCCATTCCCACTTTTTAAGCCTTTTATTTGATCCCCATTCCCACTTGTAGCCTTTTATTGATTCCCCATTCCACTTTTCAGCTTTTATTTGATCCCCATTCCGCTTTTCAGCCTTTATTTGATCCCATTTTCCCGCTGTTCAGGCCTTTTATTTGGATCCCATTCCCACACTTTTCAAGCCTTTTTATTTTATCCCCATTCCCACTTTTCAGCCTTTATTTGATCCCCATTCCGTGTTCCAGCCTTTTTTATTGATTCCCCATTCCCACTTTTCAGCCGATTTTATTTGATCCCCCATTCCCACTTTTCAGCCTTTATTTGATCCCCATTTTCCCACTTTCAGCCTTTTATTTGATCCCCCATTTCCCAACTTTTCAGCCTTTTATTTGATTTCCCCATTCCCACTTTTCAGCCTTTTATTTGATCCCACATTCCCACTTTCAGCCTTTATTGATCCCACATTCCCACTTTCAGCTTTTTATTTTGATCCCCATTTTTCCCACTTTTCAGCCTTTTATTTCATCCCCATTCCCACTTTCAGCCTTTTATTTGATCCCCATTCCCACTGTTCAGCCTTTTATTTCATCCCCATTCCCACTTTTCAGCCCTTTATTTGATCCCCATTCCCACTTTTCAGCCTTTTTATTTGATTCCCATTCCCACTTTTCAGCCCCTTTATTTGATCCCACCATTTTTTTCCCACCCCCTCTTTTTCAGCCTTTTTATTTGATCCCCATTCCCGCTGTCAGCCTTTATTTGATCCCCATTCCCACTTTTCAGCTTTTATTTGATCCCATTTTCCCGATGTTAGGCCTTTTATTGAATCCCCATTCCCACTTTTCACCTTTTTATTTGATCCCCATTCCCACTTTTCAGCCTTTTTTGATCCCATTCCCGACTTTTCAGCCTTTTTATTTGATCCCCATTCCCACTTTCAGCCTTTTTATTTGATCCCCATCCCACTTTTCAGCCTTATTGATCCCCATTCCCACTTTTCAAGCCTTTTATTTGATCCCATTCCCACTTTCAGCCTTTTTATTTGATCCCATCCCACTTTTCAGCCTTTTATTTGATCCCCATTCCCACTTTTCAGCCTTTTATTTGATCCCCATTCCCACTTTTCAGCCTTTTATTTGATCCCCATTCCCACTTTTCAGCCTTTTATTTGATCCCCATTCCACTTTTTCATTTTCCCCAGCCTTTTATTTGATCCCCCATTTTCCCCATTCCACTTTTCAGCCTTTTTTATTTGATCCCCATTTCCCGCTTTTCAGCCTTTTTATTTGATCCCCATTCCCACTTTTCAGCCCTTTTCCTTTGATGATCCCCATTCCCACTTTTCAGCCTTTTATTGATCCCCATTCCACTTTTCAGCCTTTTTATTTGATCCCCATTCCCCTTTTCAGCCTTTTTATTTGATCCCCATTCCACACTTTTCAGCCTTTTAATTTGATCCCCATTCCCACATTTTCAGCCTTTTTATTTGATCCCATTCCCCTTTTCAGCCTTTATTTGATCCCCTTCATTCCCACTTTTCAGCCTTTTATTTGATCCCCTTTGATTCCCCACTTTTCAGCCTTTTCCCCAGCCTTTTATTTGATCCCCATTCCCACTTTTCAGCCTTTTATTTTGATCCCTTATTTTCCCACTTTCAGCCTTTTATTTGATCCCCTTCCCATTCAGTCTTTTTCAGCCTTTTATTTGATCCCCATTCCCACTTTTCAGCCTTTTCCAGCCTTTGATCCCCATTCCCACTTTCAGCCTTTTATTTGATCATTTGCCTTTTATTTGATCCCCATTCCCACTTTTCAGCCATTTATTTGATCCCCATTCCCACTTTTCAGCCTTTTATTTGATCCCCATTCCCACTTTTCAGCCTTTTATTTGATCCCCATTCCCACTTTTCAGCCTTTTATTTGATCCCCATTCCCACTTTCAGCCTTTTATTTTATCCCCATTCCCACTTTTCAGCCTTTTATTTGATCCCCATTCCCGTCAGCCAGCTTTTCAGCCCTTTTATTTGATCCCCATTCCAACCTTTTCAGCTTTTATTGATCCCCATTCCCACTTTCAGCCTTTTTATTTTATCCTCATTCCCACTTTTCAGCCTTTTATTTGATCCCCATACCCCACTTTTCATCCTTTTTATTTTTGATTCCCCATTCCCTGTTTGCAGCCTTTTATTTTGATCCCCCATACCCCACTTTTCCAGCCTTTCTATTTGATCCCCACCTTCCAACTTTTTCAGCCTTTTATTTTGTCCCCTAAAATTTCCCAAACCTTTTCAGCCTTTTTATTTGATCCCCATTCCCACTTTTCAAGCCTTTTATTTGTGATCCCATTCCCTACTTTTTCAGCCTTTCTTTTGTTTGATCCCATTCCCGCTTTTCAGCCTTTTATTTGATCCCCATTCCCACACTTTGCAGCCTTTTGTATTTGTATCCCCATTCCGTCTTTTTCTTAGCCTTTATTTGATCCCATTCCCACTTTTTCAGCCTTTTTATTTGCTCCCCACATTCCCACTTTTCAGCCTTTTATTTGATCCCCATTCCCACTTTTCAGCCTTTTATTTGATCCCCATTCCCACTTTTCAGCCTTTTATTTGATCCCCATTCCCACTTTTCAGCCTTTTATTTTATCCCCATTCCCGCTTTTTAGCCTTTTATTTGATCCCCATTCCCACTTTTCAGCCTTTTATTTATATTGATCCCCATTCCCCACTTTTCGATCCTTTTTATTTGATCCCCATTCCCACTTTTTCAGGCCTTTTAGTTTGATCCCCATTCCGTCTTTTTAGCCTTTATTTGATCCCCTATTCCACTTTTTCAGCTTTTATTGATCCCCATTTCCCCAACTTTTCAGCCTTTTATTTGATCCCCATTCCCACTTTTCAGCCTTTTATTTGATACCCATTCCCACTTTTCAGCCTTTTATTGATCCCCGTATCCCACTTTTCAGCCTTTTATTTGATCCCCATTCCTGCTTTTTAGCCTTTTATTTGAATTCCCCCACCAATTCCCACTTTTCAGCCCTTTTTATTGTGATCCCGTTTCCCACCTTTTTAGCCTTTTATTTGTGTGCCTCCCTATTCCCAACTTTTCAGCCTTTTATTTGGATTGATTCCCATTCCCCTTTTCAGCCTTTTATTTGATCCCCCCATTCCGTTTTTCTTTTTAGCCTTTTATTTGATACCCCATTCCCACTTTTGCAGCCTTTTATTTTATCCCCATTCCCACACTTTTTCAGCCTTTTATTTGTATCCCCCATTCCCACTTTTCATCCGCCTTTTATTTGATCCCCATTCCCACTTTTCGCCTTTTTAATTTTATCCCCATTATCCGTCTTTTTAGCCTTTTATTTGAATCCCCACCATTCCCACTTTTCAGACCTTTTATTGATCCCCATTCCCACTTTTTCAGGCCTTTTATTTGATCCCCATTCCACTTTTCAGCCTTTTATTTTATCCCCATTCCGTCCCTTTTTAGCTTTTATTTGTGATCTCCCCATTAGCACTTTAAAGCCTTTTTATTTATTCCCCATTCAGTCTTTTTAGCCTTTATTTGATCCCATTAGCACATAAAGCCTTTTATTTAATCCCTTCACACTTTCCGCCTTTATTGATCCGCATTCCCACTTTCAGGCTTTTTATTTATCCCCATCCAGCTTTTTAGCCTTTTATTTTATCCCTATTCCCACTGTTTCGCCTTTATTGATTCCATTCCACATTTTCAGCACTTTATTTGATCCCATTCCCACTTTCAGCCTTTATTTGCATCCCCATCCCACTTTTCACCTTTTATTTGATCCCCCATTCCGTCTGTTTAGCCTTTGTTTTATTTGCTCCCCATTCCCATACTTTTTGGCCTTTTATTTGGAATCCCATTTCCCACTTTGTCAGCCTTTATTTGATCCCCATTCCCACTGTTCAGCCTTTATTGATCCCAATTCCCATTTTCAGGCCTTTTATTGATCACCATTCCACTTTCAGCCTTTTATTTGATTCCCCATTCACTTTTCAGCCTTTTATTTGATCCCCATTCCCACTGTTCAGCCTTTTATTTGATCCCCATTCCCACTTTTCAGCCTTTTATTTGATCCATCCCACTGTGGCCTTTTTATTTTATCCTATTCACACTTTTCAGACTTTCCTGTTATTGATACCAATTCCCACTTTTTCACGCTTTTATTTTATCCCCATTCCCGCTTTTCAGCCTTTTATTTGATCCCCATTCCCACTTTTCAGCCTTTTATTTGATCCCCATTCCCACTTTTCAGCCTTTTATTTGATCCCCATTCCCACTTTTCAGCCTTTTATTTGATCCCCATTCCCTTTTTTCCGCCTTTATTGATCCCCATTCCCACTTTCAGCCTTTTATTGATCCCATTCCCACTTTTCAGCCTTTATTTGATCCCCATTCCCACTTTCAGCCTTTTATTTGATCCCATTCCCCCGCTGTCAGCTTATTTGATCCCCCTTTCACTTTCAGCCTGTTTATTTTTATCCCATCCGCGGTTCAGCCTTTTATCTTGAATAGCCATTCCACTTTTCAGCCTTTTACTTGATCCCATTCCCCGCTGTTCAGCCTTTTATTTGTCCCCATTCCAACTTTCAGCCTGTTATTTGATCCCATTCCCGCTGTTCAGCCTTCTTTATTGATTCCCATTACCACTTTTCAGCCTTTATTTGAACACCAGCCACTTTTCAGCCTTTTATTTGATCCCCATTCCCACTTTTCAGCCTTTTATTTGATCCCCATTCCCACTTTTCAGCCTTTTATTTGATCCCCATTCCCACTTTTCAGCCTTTTATTTGATCCCCATTCCCACTTTTCAGCCTTTTATTTTTATACCAATTCACGCTGTTCAGACTTTTATTTTATCCTTCCGATTTTTAGCCTTTTATTTCTCCCCATTCCACTTTCAGCCTTTTATTTGATCCCCATTCCCACTTTTTAGCCTTTTATTTTATCCCTATTCCCACTTTTCAGCCTTTTATTTTATCCCTATTCCCACTTTTCAGACTTTTTATTTTATCCTCATTCCCGCTTTTCAGCCTTTTATTTTATCCCATTCCCACTTTTCAAGGCCTTTTATTTGATCCCACATTCCCACTTTCAGCCTTTATTGATCCCCATCCACTTTTCAGCCTCCATTTTATTTGTGATCCCATTCCCAAACGTTTCAGCGTTTATTTGATCCCCATTCCCACTTTTCAGCCTTTTATTTTATACCCATTCCCGATTTTTAGCCTTTTATTTTATCCCCATTCCCGATTTTTAGCCTTTTATTTGATCCCCATTCCCACTTTTCAGCCTTATTGATCCCCATTCCGATTTTTAAGCTTTATGATCCCCAAGTCCCGATATTTTACCCCTTTATTTGATCCCATTACACTTTTCAGCCTTTATTTGATCCCATTCACATTTTCAGCCTTTATTTGATCCCCATTCCCAACTTTTCGCCTTTTATCTGATCCCTATTCACACTTTTCAACCTTTTATTTGATCCCATTCCACTTTTCAGCCTTTTATTGATCCCATTCCCACTTTCAGCCTTTATTTGAATCCCCATTCCCACTTTTCAGCCTTTTATTTTGATCACCATTCCTACTTTCAGGCCTGTTATTGATCCCCATTCCACATTTTTCAGCCCTTGTATCTGATCCCATTCCCAACTTTTCAGCCTTATTTGATTCCATCTACTTTTCAGCTGTATTTGATCCCCATTCCCACTTTTAGCCTTTTATTTGGTCCCCATTCCACTTGTCAGCTTTTATTTGATCCCCATCCCCTTCCCACTGTTCATCCCCTTTTAATTTTTATCCCATTCCCGCTTTTTGTCAGCCTTTTATTTTGATCCCCATTCCCCGACTTTTCAGCCTTTTATTTGATCCCCATTTCCTTCCACGTTTTTCAGCCTTTTATTTGATCCCCATTCCCGCGCTGTTCAGCCTTTTATTTTATCCCATTCCCACTTTTCAGCCTTTTTTATTTGATCCCCATTCCCACCTTTTAGCCTTTTATTTGATCCCCGTTTTCCACTTTTCAGCCTTTTATTTGACCCCATTCCCACTGTTCAGCCTTTATTTGATCCCCATTCCACTTTTTCAGCCTTTTGTTTGATCCCCATTCCCCACTGTTTTCAGCCTTTTATTTGATTCCCCATTCCCACTTTTTCAGCCTTTTATTTGATCCCCAGTTCCCACTGTTCAAGCCTTTTATTCATTTTCCCATTTCCCACTTTCAGCCTTTTATTTGCCCCTCCCCAGTTCCCACTTTTGTTCAGCCTTTTTTATTTTTTCCCCATTCCCATTCCCACTTTTCAGCCTTTTGTATTTGAGCCTCCCCATTCCCACTTTTGTTCAGCCTTTTTATTTGATCCCCATTCCACTTTTTTTTTCCCAAGCCTTTTATTTGATTCCCCATTTTCCATTTTTTTTCTTTTCAGCCTTTATTTCCCCATTCCCATTCCTACTTTTCAGCCTTTTTATTTGATCCCCATTCCCACTTTTCAGCCTTTTATTTGATCCCCATTCCTACTTTTCAGCCTTTTATTTGATCCCCATTCCCACTTTTTCAGCCTTTTATTTGTTGAATCCCCATTCCCCACTTTTCAGCCTTTTATTTGATCCCCATTCCCCATTTCCCATTTTTTTCCTTTTATTTGATCCCCATTTTCCCACTTTTCAGCCTTTTTATTTTGATCCCCCTTCTCCACTTTTCCCAGCGCCTTTTCTTTGATCCCCATTCCCCTGTTCCGCCTTTTATTTGGATCCCCATTCCGTTCCCCTGTTCAGCCTTTTATTTGATCCCCATTCCCACTTTTGTTTTCAGCGCCCCCTTTTATTTGATCCCCATTTTCCCGCCTTTTGTTCGCCTTTTATTTGATCCCTTATTTTGATTTTCCCCATTCCCACTTTTCCCCACCTTTATTTGATCCCCATTGTTTTCCCACTTTTTAGCCTTTTATTTGATCCCCATTCCCACTTTTCAGCCTTTTATGATCCCCATTCCCTTTTTTCAGCCTTTTATTTGATCCCCATTCCCACTTTTCAGCCTTTTATTTGATCCCCATTCCCGTTTTTCCCCATTCCCTTTTTTATTTTTGATCCCATTCCCCACTTTTCAGCCTTTTATTTTGATTCCCTTCCCTTTCAGCCTTTTATTTTGATCCCCTTCCCACTTTTCAGCCTTTTTTTGATCCCCATTCCACTTTTCAGCTTTTATTTGATCCCATTTCCACCCCTTTTCAGCTTTTATTTTGATCCCCATTCCCACTTTTCGCCTTTTTATTTTATCCCATTCCCCGCTGTTTCAGGCCTTTTATTTGATTTTTCCCCATTTCCCCATCCCCTTCCACTTTTCAGCCTTTTATTTGATACCCCATCCCGGATGTTCAGCCTTTTTATTTTATTTACCCCATTGATTTCCCGTTTTTAGCCTTTATTTTTTCATCCCCGATTCCCTTTTCCCAGCTTTTATTTTGATCCCCATTCCCCCTTTTTTAGCTTTTCCCCCTTTTTTTTTTTATCCCATTCCCCCGCTCAGCCTTTTATTTTTATCCCCATTCCCACTTTTTCAGACTTTTTATTTATCCTCATTCCCCCGCTTTTTCAGCCTTTTATTTTATTCCCCATTCCCACTTTTCAGCCTTTTATTTGCTTCCCATTCCCACTTTTCAGGCCTTTTATTTGATCCCCATTCCCCAAACTTTTTTTTTTGTTTTGTTTGTTGTTTTTTTTTTGTTTGTTTTTCAGCCTTTTATTTGATCCCCATTCCCACTTTTTCAGCCTTTTTGATTGTTTTATTTTAATCCCTTCCCACTTTTCAGCCTTTTCTTTTTATCCCAATTCCCATTTTTAGCCTTTTTTAATTTTATCCCCATTTCCCCGGTTTTTAGCCTTTTATTTTTATCCCATCCCACCTTTTTCGCCTTTTATTTGATCCCCATTCCCATTTTTGCCTTTTAATTTGATCCCCATTGATTTTTACCCTTTTAATTTAATCCCCAATTCCCCACTTTTCACCTTTTATTTTGATTCCCCATTTTTGCCCACCCCTTTTCCCAGCTTTTATTTTGATCCCCATTCCCACTTTTCAGCCTTTTATTTATTCCCCTATTCCCATTTTTAACCTTTTTATTTGTCCCCCATTCCCAACCTTTTTCAGCCTTTTATTTGATCCCCTTCCCACTTTTCAGGCCTTTTATTTTGATCCCCATTCCCACCTTTTCAACCTTTTTATTTGATTCCCCATTCCTTTTACCTTTTCACCTTCCCCTTTTTATTTTGATCCCCATTCCCACTTTTCAGCCCTTTTATTTAATCCCCATTCCCACTTTTTTCAGCCTTTTATTTTTGATCCCCATTTTCCTTTTACCCCCTTTTCCAGCCTTTTATTTGATCCCCATTCCCCTTTTTTAGCCTTTTATTTGTCCCCATTCCCACCCCCCTTTTTCCAGCCTTTTATTTGTCCCCATTCCCACTGTTCACCTTTTATTTGATCCCCATTCCCCCGCCACCCCTTTTCCATTTTCGCCTTTATTTGATCCCCATTCCCGCCACCGTTTTCCCAGCCTTTTTTATTTGATCCCCATTCCCACTTTTCACCTTTTATTTGGTTCCCCATTTCCCATGTTTCAGCCTTTTATTTTATCCCCATTCCCACTTTTCAGCCTTTTATTTGATTCCCCATTTTTCCCAGTTCAGCCTTTTATTTTATCCCCATTTCCCACTTTTCAGCCGTTTATTTGAAATTTCCCAATTCCCCTTTCCCACTTTTCAAGCCTTTTTTTAATTTCCCTATTCCCTTTTTTCAGCCTTTTATTTGATCCCCATTCCCTTTTCAGCCTTTTATTTGATTCCCTCCCTTCCCTTTTTTCAGCCTTTTATTTGATCCCCTTCCACTTTTTCAGCCTTTTATTTGATCCCCATTCCCTTTTTTTCAGCCTTTTTTTTGATTCCCCATTCCCACTTTTCAGCCTTTTAATTTGATCCCCATTCCCTTTTTTCTGCCTTGTTTTATTTGATCCCCATTCCCAACTTTTCATCCTTTTATTTGATCCCCATTCCCGCTGTTCAGCCTTTTATTTGATCCCCATTCCCACTTTTCAGCCTTTTATTTGATCCCCATTCCCGCTGTTCAGCCTTTTATTTGATCCCCATTCCCACTTTTCAGCCTTTTATTTGATCCCCATTCCCGCTTTTCAGCCTTTTATTTGATCCCCATTCCCACTTTTCGCCTTTTATTTCATCCCCTTCCCGCTGTTCAGTCCTTTTATTTGATCCCCATCCTTTTTCAGCCTTTTATTTGACCCCATTCCCCGCCTTTTCACCTTTTATTTGATTCCCCATTCCCTACTTTTCAGCCTTTTATTTTGGCTCCCCATTCCCAGTTTTCAGCCTTTTATTTGATCCCCCCATTTCCCACTTTTCAGCCTTTTATTTTTCTCCCATTCCCCGCTGTTCGCCCTTTTTATTTTATAACCCTTCCCGTTTTTAGCCTTTTATTTGATCCCCATTCCCACTTTTCAGCCTTTTATTTGATCCCCATTCCCACTTTTTAGCCTTTTATTTTATCCCTATTCCCACTTTTCAGCCTTTTATTTTATCCCTATTCCCACTTTTCAGACTTTTTATTTTATCCTCATTCCCGCTTTTCAGCCTTTTATTTTATCCCCATTCGCGCTTTTTAGCCTTTTATTTGATCCCCATTAGCACTTTAAAGCCTTTTATTTCATCCCCATTCCGTCTTTTTAGCCTTTTATTTGATCCCCATACCCACTTTTCAACCTTTTATTTGATACCCATTCCCACTTTTCAGCCTTTTTGTTTTATCTTTATTCTTGCTATTAGCCTTTTATTTGATCCCCATTCCCATTTTTCAGCCTTTTATTTAATCCCCATTCCTGCTTTTTAGCCTTTTATTTGATCCCCATTCCCACTTTTCAGCCTTTTATTTTATCCCCATTCCCACTTTTCAGCCTTTTATTTCATCCCCATTCCCACTTTTCAGCCTTTTATTTTATACCCATTCCCACTTTTCAGCCTTTTATTTTATACCCATTCCCGCTGTTCAGCCTTTTATTTTATACCCATTCCCGATTTTTAGCCTTTTATTTCATCCCCATTCCCACTTTTCAGCCTTTTATTTGATCCCCATTCCCACTTTTTAGCCTTTTATTTTATCCCTATTCCCACTTTTCAGCCTTTTATTTTATCCCCATTCCCACTTTTCAGCCTTTTATTTGATCCCCATTCCCATTTTTCAGCCTTTTATTTAATCCCCATTCCTGCTTTTTAGCCTTTTTATTTTTGATACACCATTCCCCACTTTTCAGCCCTTTTTATTTTATCCCCATTACACCTTTTTCCCAGCCATTTTTATTTTAATTCCCCATTTTCCCACCCTTTTTCCAGCTTTTTATTTATCCCCATTCCCACTTTTCAGCCTTTTATTTATTTTTATTCCGCATTTCCCCAGCTTTTCCCCAGTCCTTTTTATTTTATCCCCATTCCCACTTTTCAGCCTTTTATTTCATCCCCATTTCCGCCTCCTGTTTTTCCACCCGTAGCTC
Organism: Macrobrachium nipponense; assembly: GCF_015104395.2. Taxonomy (NCBI): domain Eukaryota; kingdom Metazoa; phylum Arthropoda; class Malacostraca; order Decapoda; family Palaemonidae; genus Macrobrachium; species Macrobrachium nipponense. The sequence continues at coordinate 103,281,835 of NC_061109.1, read as the reverse complement.
TCTCTGCGATGTCTTAGGGATGACTGGCTGAAAGTGAATCTATGTTTGGCATCATAATAATAGTCTAAATTTCATGATTTATTTTTGCCTATCCTCTTTATACCTTTCCGAAAATTGTTCAGCTTCATGTATTTCAACCTATCAGATCTACCATTATCTAGCTTGAAAATAAAGTTGGGAGCCATGGAAGGGTCGCATCGTGAGTCCTGCTAAGTCTGGGTCGAAGAGATTTAATACGTTATGTGACACTTACCCGTCCTTTACTGAGCATAGTTCCCAGTTGGTGGTAGTTCCACGCTCCGTCCTCGAAAGAGCTTCATTAGATGCTCTCCGAATGTGTAGTTTATAGTCTGTTTTTTTCATCTGTCCATCCGCCTGCGGTCATTTTGTATGGTAACACTGCGTCCCGGGCTTTAGATAGTTACGCTATTTGTATGTTTTAGGTAAATAAAAGGATACCTGGGTGTACATTTGCAATTGAAAAGTGTTTTAATAATTTACTGTATGCTAATTACACCGTTAATATTCGAAATAGGATATTATTATAATCGTTGAATGTAAGCTGAATGTAACTATCTAAAGCCCGGGACGCAGTGTTACCATACAAAAACACCACAGGCGGATGGACAGATAAAAAAAAAACAGAGTATAGGTTTCGTAATTCTAACACTCTCTCCCAGTCTTTCTATTTCTTGCCCTCATCCAGTCGTTGCTGTTTACAGTTACAGATTTGAGTCCGTGTTCACCGTCCTGTCAACGGAAGTCTAAAGTAACCCCGAGTTTTATGGTCCTTTCATCATCGGTTCTTGTTACCATTTGCATCATTTACGCTCACAGTTTTTTTTTCAATCTTTTTTATTCCTCCCTGTCACTTGTTTTCGTACAATTATTTTTTTTCGTTACTTATTTACTATTTTACATAATTCACAAATTATCTTTACTACGTAGCTCTGAATCTGAATCGTAGCTTGTACGTACATTCAATCCGTGTTTTAACACGTACGGTTAATTCCTTCCTGTCATTTGTTTTTTACGATTATTGTTTGATATTTAGTTACCTACTGTTTTACATAGTTCACAAGTTATCTTTACTACGTAGTTCTCTGAATCTGAATCGTACCTGGTACATTTAGCCCATGCTTCAACACGTACGGCCATTCTCATGACGCTTTCAGCATACATGATAAACAGTAGTGGGAAGCTATCTTCATCTTACATCTCCTGTCAGTCTTAACGAGATTATTATCTGTTTATCCCTCTATAACAGCTTTCAGATTATATAGGTTCCTTTTTTGTATAGTGTATGGTATGTGAAACATTAATTTGTTTTCTGTTATGAACCTTTCTGTTTACAAATCCCACCTACGTTAGTCTTACATTATTTCTTTTGATCGACTGCGAGTGCGCTTTCTTCCTACTTCGCTTTTTACTTCTACGACTAATTCATTTTTTATCTCTTTTAATTCATTTTACATCTCCTTTCGATGCCTTGTATTATATTGCGAGTTGACTAGTTTTCTTGTGATGTCACATGCCCATACCCTTACCTCTTTCTTATGTCGTGACGTTGATACATAAACAAGTACCAGACTTACTCTGCAGGTTTTGCAATCATTGTACTGTTGCCACTCGCTGATCGCTCTGCCTTTCGTGTTCCTATCGGGAGAAGCGTGGCGACAGACAGCAGCGCTAGCTCTCTAACCACCTGTTTCTCCACCCACCGTCTTTCAAATCGTCACTTGTATCAACCTTCCATTTATTTAGAATAGAAAGAAAATGTCCTTTCTCTCATTTTGCATAGATAGCCGTCGGAACTTCATATTCGGTTTCATTTCAATATTCCTTGTCGCCATTTTCAAATACAAATCACGAGGATTCTGGTTGATAAAAGCCATTGTTTTAAGTATATAATTCTCTCTCTCTCTCTCTCTCTCTCTCTCTCTCTCTCTCTCTCTCTCTCTCTCTCTCTCATAACTAAGCGCACGTATGAGAGCATTTTTTTGTGTGTGTAGAAATACGTGAAGGTTATCCTGTTTATTGATTAAACATGGAAGTAGGCAGCGTCCTTTTGCATAGGTGGTGCATGACAGGGGGTTGTTGCATAGAGACGTTTCGTAACAAACTCGTCAAGCCTCAGGATATGGTCGGGAATCTGAATCTCTCTCTCTCTCTCTCTCTCTCTCTCTCTCTCTCTCTCTCTCTCTCTCTCTCTCTAGAGGGTATGGTTGTGATATTCTCTCTGAGAGGATATGGTCAGCAAGTCTCTTTGTCTCTCAGGATATGGGTACATAAATATCTCTCTCTCTCTCTCTCTCTCTCTCTCTCTCTCTCTCTCTCTCTCTCTCTCTCTCTATGACTTGTTCAAGTTGCAGTATGTTGTTGTTATTATTATATTATTATTATTATTATTATTATTTTTATTATTTTTATTATTATTAAAAGCAGTCAATCTCTCATGGATATAGACGATAAAATAAATCCTTCTCTTTACGTAATTGATTTGGTGAGGTGTCATTTGGCAGGCCGACACTGCATCCACTTAGCCACAGAGGGAATAAATGAATTGGGACCAGATATGCCACTGCATATAATTAAGAATTATAGCGGCCTTCTGCCTGTACCCTTACTTCCCGCCCCACAATGAGTGAGTATATTTAAATTTACATTGTTAAGTATAAGCTGTAGCGTATCTGGTTCCGCTCCTTTTATTCCAACTGTAACTGGGTGGATTTAGTGTTAACGTGGAAAATCCAAGGTCACGGTTTGTAATTACCAAATGAGGGGCTTTGTGATATATCGTTTGTGTGGCAAGTGTTGCAGGTGATTAATATTGAAAGTCAATATTCGTTAGTGATTGATTGCGTGATTGTGTCTGTTTATTTGTCGTTACATCCCAATCCCTGGTCGTATTCAGAGACAGATCTGCAGTGATCCCAGATTTTCCATGACCAAGCTGAACGTTCAAGTCCCTCAGTGCTCGAAAGGTCATCTCAGGAAGCCTTTGTATGCAGTAAATTGCAATGAACAGAAAGAAGTATCGACAGACGATAGATTTTGACATCGAATGAGAGAAGAGTCTTTCACCAGTGATTCCTCCTTACCTCTTCCACTC
>NC_061109.1:103256223-103273723 GCF_015104395.2 Macrobrachium nipponense | reverse complement strand
CTATCTAAAGCCCGGGACGCAGAGTTACCATACAAAAACACCACAGGCGGATGGACAGATGGAAAAAAACAGAGTATAGATACCGCGAGAACTGGGTGGCAGTAGTCTTTGAGGTTCTTCATCTACCATTGTTTTAACGTTAGGTCGTTAGTGTGGTATGGAAAAGAGATTTCTCCAGTATGTCAGGCTTCGTAAATGAAATAGAATTCTTGCTCTGGTGAGAAGTCAGAATGAATTTCCCTGGTGCTGACATTTGCTCATTAATGATGACAAGACTATTAGAATTGATATTCTGTGTATTTAAGGCTCAGTCGATAAGTAGATTCTCAGACTGTCATTCTCTGCTACCTTCCAAAGTTTTATCCGTAACTGGAATTCGATTTTTTTTTTCTCTCCCAAAGTGGCAGTTACAAGCATTTGCGTTTTGATTTTAAAATGGCTTTTTGACGTTTACAGTCTATCTTGAATCCGGAAGTACAGACTTTTTGTTGTTTTAAATTTGTCTTGAATCCTGAAGTACAATTATTTTATGCGCATTGATCCTGTTTATATGAAGTGTCATTTTCATCATTATGTTTGTTGTATGTGTTTGGACACCACAGTTGGGAATCTTTTTCATTGGGCTCCAGCTGTTGCTGCCATCTTGTCTAGTCTTCTCTCTACGTGTGCCCCATTCCACTGGGGATAGAATGAGTTTAGTCGAAGAAAATTGCTGCAGCAAACCAGTACGACAAACAGACTTGGGGTGAATTTCCCAACTCGCCATTTTCATCGATGTACGGGAAACTCGGGATCATACTAATTTCTTTGAAAGCTTTTAAACCGGGTTGTGTTACAGTTTTGAAGTTGAAAGATACAACTATTGCAGAATATTATCCCGAAGAACGGGGTTACTCTGAGTAGTACTCATCGAGCACAGGGAGACATTTTTTCTTTCTTTCACAATTTCCATCTTACAATATAGTGGTGGCTTTTGTTTAGATCAAGATGAACGTGGCCGTCAGAAAAGGACTGTCATTCTCATCAGGCCGACATGATAATAACTTCTTAGTGTCGTTTTAATGGTGACACACTGGTTGTCGCACAGACGGAATCACATTCCGTTTACGAGTAGCCAGCCAGTAAATCAAATAAGATGTTGCTTCATGTAAAGTGGGGACATCCTTCACATTTGGTAATGAAATAGGTCCGTTGCTGCAGTGAGAACGACAAGACATTCGTATTCAGGGGGAGCGTATGCGGGTGGCTTCTGTCGTCCTCCTCTTTTGATGCCACATCTAAAATGTGTGAGGCAGTTAAGGAAATAGGCCTCTCTCTCTCTCTCTCTCTCTCTCTCTCTCTCTCTCTCTCTCTCTCTCTCTCTCTCTCTCTCATGAATCTGGGTATTTTTCAGAAATATAAGCCGGCACTTTGTTTTTAGATGTGCATCGGTATGCTATTGTTTTCTAATTTTTTAACGCTTATTACATGAAATTAGTGACCACAACTTTTGAGTTTTTTTTAATGTTTACAACCGCGTTATTGTGTTTGTGTGTGTGTTGTTTGTGTGGATCTACGTTCGACGAAAATAGAAAGGTGACAAGCTCATGTTAGTTTTGTCTTATTGAAAAGAATGCATATCGGACCAAATAGTACAATGATGGAAAGAAATCGTGTATCAAATCGTTTTACTGTTATAAAGCGTCATGGTATTGAGGAAAACAGAGTTTGTTTGTGGTTATTCAACATTATATTTGTGAAATATATGAAGTCTTACCGGTGCTGTTTTCAATTTAGTTATGGCTTTTATAATTTTATTGAACAAAGAAAGTTTGTATGAAAGGAGAAGAGGAGCTATGTTGAATAGTTCAGTCAGAGGGCGAAACCTCCTTGGTCGTAATACACTGAATGTGGAGGGAGCTGCAAAACGGAGCGTAGGAGGTTCGCAGGGATGATGGCACAAGGCCACGGCCGCAGTCAAATTTGGCCCTCGTGCTTGTGGAATTCCGACATTGCTAAATTTCCGCTTACTCGGGGAGTAAGCCTACAAACTACTTTGCTTTTGTTTTTGTTGTTTCTCTTTGGGGGGTATGAAAGGTCTATGGAAGAACCTCAAAAGGTCTGAAAAAGGTGTTCTGCCTTGAGTTAAAGATACAGAAATTGTAGGGTAGGATATTTATGATTTATTTATTAGAATAAAAATGTAAAAAAATAATAAATAATAAGCATGTTAAACAGTACAGAGAAATTATATTTAATAAAATATATGTATTTTTAAATTTCGTCTGTGAAACAAGACTGTATTTGACCGTAGGTTTTAGCAAGTTTAAGTATACATTAACAGTTGGGAATATATTGTTTACAATTTATGCGTGAGGGGAAAAGCTTGCACACGTTTCGAGTAAGCTGGAGGTCCGATCATGCCTTGTTTGGTTTGGATTTGTCGTCGATGTACGATAACTCATAAAACTAGAATTTCTGGAATTCACCGGCTGTCTGTCTCTCCAGTGATGATTCATGTGTCTATTAGACACATGAATCATCATGTGTCTAATAGACACGAAATTAGTCGAATGTCAGTATTTGCTGGAAGCTGTGTCTGGTAGAAAATGATGTTTGCTGAATTCGTTGACTTTTTTGATGGCACATGATATCTGATTTTATGTCATCTGGTATCTTACTTGATGTCTATTTTCCGTGCTTGAATTCGTATGAAATTTAAGCGGAAGCTACTAATTTGAACAAACTCTGTCGTAGCAGTCTACATTTATACGTACATGTATATTTATTATACATGTGTGTACACATCATACATCATGTATGCAGCATTCCCGCCCACCAAGCAAGAAGCCCCGAGTTCGAAGCCTGGTTGAGGACGACCGAATGGTCACATGCGACTCAAAAACCCATTGTGCGTCTGTTGACCTAAGCAGTGAAATTTTTACCTGGTAGTCGATCGACTGAGATGGTGGAATTCAACGCTTAGCATCGAAAGGCTTAACAACCTCTGGTGTCACCCTTTCTAAGGGGAAGAAAGCGTATCGTAGAGAGAGAGAGAGAGAGAGAGAGAGAGAGAGAGAGAGAGAGAGAGAGAGAGAGAGTTCAACTTTCTCCATGCCCTTAAATGTACTATATTGTATTGGACCTGAGCAAAAAGGGTTGTATTTGAAGCCCGTAGTGAGATGGTGTCGAGTAGATGCCTGATAAGAAAAGTTTATGGAAGCGAATTTGGCCTTTATTCTTTGAGGGCATAGGGACCACTAACGTCTGAAGAAACGTTATCCTTTTAAGTTTTTTTTTCTAACGCTTACATTTATTAGAGGTTACCTGTAGTTTTATTCTGACCTTTATTCTGCAGCATAATATCCTCATCCATGGTTTGCTCTGGTATAATGGTTACTGAAGCCGTGACGATAAGAAAGCTTCTATGTATATTTACCCACATCCTTGATCCATGCCAACGACCAGCTTCATCTGCCCGCTTTTATCTGTTCTGGTAGTTGACAGGAATAGAAGATGCCTCTTCTCGTCGCTTGATACTCTTGTCGTTGCACTTGAACACCCTTTGTGTCATTCTGTTGTCCAGTTTCGACCTGCATTCGGTTACAGTTCTGACTGTTTCCGTCCTTTGGAGAAGCTCCTCGCACGTCTGACATTAGTGAATGGTTTATTTTGTTTCTGGAGTTTGAAAGATTTGCCCAAGTCGTATGTTTCGTCCTTGCCATCGGGCGGAACTTGCTGGATCACCAGACCCCCAATGTTTCTCAGCAAAAGGTGAGAGGTCTCGCTCGCTCTCAGATATTAAATCAGCCTTACGGTTTGAATTCTTCAAAAGACAGTTGCACTTTAGGTACTCTCTCTCTCTCTCTCTCTCTCTCTCTCTCTCTCTCTCTCTCTCTCTCTCTCTCTCTCTCTCTAATAATTTTATCTGGTGTTCATGTACGCGATTCGTTTTTTTATTAATATCGAATAGTTGTTATTGCTTATTTATAAACCCAGATTAATGCTATATAGCGTTCGTTTTTAGCCACTATTATGACAAGGAAAGCTCAAGGTTCCCATGATGGATCCCGACGTATACTTGTGATTTAAGCTCTTGACCTTTAGAAAACAGTATGTGCAGTTTAAAAACACTTTCTGATTGCTTTTGTTGACTGACGAAGTAGACGCAAGGTTAACTCTGATGGGATCTTGTTAAATGAATTTGCAGTAAATAGTGGGTACTTACAAAGGAATGTTATTTCACCTTTGGTGTTTGCCCCTCTCATTGATTTCTAATAAAAACAAGTGGTCGGAAATGGGAGATTGTTTGGACTGAAGTCACGTTATAAACTGGACAGACTTAGAATATGCAGATAATGCTGTTTCGATCAGTATAACGCCCCAAGATTGACAAAACTTGTTCAGTAGAATGTATCATATATCTAGATAAAATGGGCTCAAGGTAAAGATAAGAAAATAGGGAACAATGAAGACAGATTGCCTATAGGGATGAAATAGCACTATATAGGCAAAGGATTAATGAGAATGAATCTTTCTTATCTGGCAGCAGTGATATCCGGTTGAGTTTCATTTGGAGTTATAATCTGAAATCCGGTTGAGTTTCATTTGGAGTTATAATCTAGAGATAGACTCAAATGAAGTGACCCAAACAATGAGCAGGATGAAAAATATTCGGAAAATAGATGGACTAGAGTTGCATTCGAAATTAAGCTAGTCTTGTGCTATTTGTATCGCTATAATGACATGACTCATGTTGACAGTGAAACCATGTCCAAGATTGTGTCAGTTTGATCGTAAAACTTGATGAAGAATATTAAGAATTGGGTGGCAGGGTAGAGTTAGAAATGATACCATGAAATTATTGCAATGAATAAATGAGATAACGATGAAAGGGAGATGGGGATCCTTAGACTGTCCTTGGCAAAACACAGGGAGAATAGTAAGTGATGGCGTCAGTCGGACTCCTGATAGCTCTAGAAGTATTGGAAGATCCAGAGTGGAATTTTAGAGGTGCTGAGAATGTGTACTATAGAGGGTATTTGTTGAGATGAGAGTAATAATAGGTTTTATGAAGGAGAAGGAGCATACATTAGCGTATATGAAAGAAAGATGGGTTGGTAAGGATAAAGACGAGGCTGTCTGATATCTTTCTGGATGGGATGAAGTGAGAAGTCAGAGAAAGGATAGATGTAAGGTTAAATTTGTGGTAGAAGATGATGGACTTTTATTGGAGAGTGAACTGGCTGATGTCTGGAAGGCGATAAGTTGCCAGAGAAAATGGGAAGTAGACATGAGCAGGAGAAAGTTACAAGAAGATCGATAATAAGATCATGTGAGTTCGGAAGTAGATTCTTTTAGGTATTTGCAAATAAATATCCTGAATGGTTGTGGGGGAGAGATAAGAGCCATGTCTGAAGTAGGTGAAGCAAAAAAGGTAGCAGGATGTGTACAAAAGATTGCATGGCCAAGTGGTTAAGGCTAACATCACCTGTTGTGTGTGGGACTTCATTCTACCAACAGAGTTGACTTTTTTATTTGTTTACTGATTTTGGTTCGAAAAAGGAGATCATATAATATATATATATATAGATATATATAAATATTATATATCTATATATATATATATGTATCTATATATGTTTTCCTGTGGATTCGCTTATATTCAATGAAGTCACGTGCATCTACAGTGATTTTTAAATATATATATATATATATATATATATATATATATATATATATATATATATATATATATATATATATATATGTATGTATATAATATTGTGTGTTTGTTTATGGGGGAAATCATGACATGGTGATTAATGCATCTACCGCACATTAGGATTGGACTGAGGGTTCTTGAGTGAAAGCTGAGTCACTATCAGTTGAGCTGTACTCAAGTAATCATGTCTGTTGGTTGACTGAGTCCAGAGTTTTTCGTCCGGCCTAATCCCCTTCAAAAAATATACCTCACTTATGGGCTTGAGGTATTACCTTTTATAACAATGAATTTTACTGAACCTCTCCGCTCATCAGTGGCTCAAGTGATAGCATTTATTTAAGTTATCCCTTCTAAGTGAATGGAGAGAGTGCAGTGCAAATGAAGTGCTATCGCTTGTATTTCTGGCAGGTCGGGAAATTGGACGAAACTCCTTCCTGCCCAAGTGACGACTTAAGCGCTGCACAAGTATTTTGGGTTCCACCTTTTATGACCTTTATGGTGGTAGCATCTATAGCTTGTAATTAGAGTCCCGGTTCGATTCCAGTGTGTGAAAGAAGTTTGCGTACATACAAACACACACACATACACATGAACGAGCACACGACATAAAGTCTTCGCATGAAGTACTTTAGCGCCGCTACATATTTTTTGCTTTGCTCTCTTGTCTCTTGCTTGAATGATTTATGGTTTCCCTTTCACTCTTTATGTATTGAACTGCTTTTTGTTTTTTCAGACCCATTTCCTTGTCAGGTCGCTCCAAAAGCAATCTCATGGAGTCGTCATTCTGCAACAATCCAGTTTTAAACTTTTACTAAAGATACATCTTTGGACATTGTTCTTGATAATTGCTGGAGTGTGTGCTAGAATAACTATCGTTTTCGCTTGATGAAAGTTAGGCATCAGTTCCATTGGTACTGTCAGGATTGAAACTGTTGTATCACTGAACTGACATGTCTGTCTTTCGTCATTGTTTGTCGCCGTAGATATGTCTTGAATCCTATAATCTAACGCCCTTTCAGAGGCAGATTTAAGTATGTGTGTGTGTGTGTGTGTTTTCTCCAAGGGGGCAGATTTTCCTGAAAAAAAAGTTTGTCATTGTTATATACTTTTTGCTTTGATGCGCGCTTCCAGGAATCTGTTATGTGATCAACCAGTGTTTATAAACTCAATGGCCTTCAATACCTTTTTCATTCACTTTCTTTCCAGTGGCTAGGAAGCAAATGGTTCGTTCTGAGTGTAAGACATTCTTCGGCAAACATGAATAGTCTGTTTTGCTTTTGTATATCGTTTTTAAATGAAAAGTATGACGCGCATTATTGAATCATCTTCTTCGTCGTCGTCTTGTAGTATTTCAGTAATTGGAGTGAGAGTCCTATCCAAATCGGATGTCAGAATCATTAAGCCAGTGTAAGACAGGGTGGGCATGGCACAGCTGATAAATGTCTTTGTTAGAGGATGTTGTAATAAAGGCAGCTGTGGTGACTATTGCAAGAGCTGACGGATGTAGCTAATCCTCCACGAGCGGTCCCCCCTCCCCTCCCAAAGCCACCCCCCACCTCTCAGCTTGGCATCTATTCCCTATCTATTATTTCTGCGTGTCAATAAGAAAAGTTTTGTTTTCCTTTTGAGTCTGCAAGAGTCATTTAGTTTATGACATTAGTGATTTTTGGAGTTTCATAAGGGAGATCATTTTGTTTGTGTTAGAGGTATTCAAATTGTTAATGTGCCTATTTTTCCTTATGATTTTTTTAACTTTTGGGAAAAAAAGGACCAGCAAATCCTGTTGCAAAAACAAGCCATTGTCATGGGATCCTAGGTTGGCAAATATATTAATGGTCCGTAAGGCTGAATGGCTTTATATTCACAAGTTTCACTCGCTCTTTTGAAGACATACAATTTCCATTATTCATTTTAAGATATCTAATAAAATGGTCTCCGCTGTTTTGAGATTCTTACGTTGTTAACACTGACCAGTGAATATTTCGGCAAAAATCGATATTTCTATCGAAGGTTTAGAAGGGATAATAATTTTTGTTAGGTAGCGTGAAATTTTATTTCTTTTATATGTTAAACTGTAGATGCACTGCAATTAGGTGTCATTCCATTTAGTAACACTCCATTTGTGTGTCATTTCTGTGCGAGATATTATGCTCAGTCAGGAGTCCTTGGCACCTCATGACTCCATCTCAGTCACTAGATCTCCGGTCCTCATGAGGCCCATAGCTGACTAAGAAGAAAGTATGTATCAAGAATTCTTATGTGATTCCAGAAAATTCCCCACCTTCCAATTGGATCATTGTTCCGAACTTAATGGCATGAGTAACTCATTTGGATATACTATGTGTAAGGCGGTGTTTTGCAGTGTGTAGCTATAGTTATGAATTAAAGTGATTACTGATTTTCCTCTCTGTTGCATTCGTTCAAATATGTCACTGCTTCGACGTGTTATTATGCAAGGTTATCATTATACTTAATATGTGCTGTATATTTCCTATAATCAGCTTAATAGCCCATTAAACAAGAAAAGACAGGCATATCCAATCAGAATATTTGTCTCTTAATGTATTGTTTAGGGAAAATGTGTGGATTCATGGCTACTTTTCTGGTAGATCTCATTGATAAGTCATACTAGTGATTTTATTCCTTAGATTTCAAGATCTTCCAAGCAAAATTAATGGGCACAAATAGAGTTAGGTGCATGTAAAAAAATCCAAGCACCTTTAAGAATAGTTGCCCTGAAAATGTGTTAAAAATGGCAGTGTTTAGTGTTAATACTCGAAGCAAGAGTTCTCGAACTTGACGACGTCAGCCTTATTGGCCGTATCTCAGTAGGACGTTGATATTTCTATACGAGTCGTCATTTCCGTAGCATTTTGTTGGTGCTTCAAGTGTGTGAATGCGCCATGAAAACTGACGTATGTTTTAACAGTTAAGAGATGATGATGAGTCACAAGATGTGGACCCGCCTTCACACTTTGTATAACAAAGTTGTAAGTGGTGTGGGCGGGATCTCGGACCACTCAAACCACACCCATAGATCAAATAAGCATTGTGCCGATCACATCGCTCTTAAATTGAAAGGAAGGTAATGTATAGAATAATTCCTACCCTCTCTGTTATTCAATTTCATTATGTATATAACTGAGCTAATTTTCAGTTCCTGTATTTTAGGCTTAAGACAGAATTGTTCACATTGTGCTATAAAGGTTAACTACTTGTGTTTAAATACATATATGCATATATATATATATATATATATAATATATATATATATATATATATATATATATATATTATGTATATGTGTGTAAGGATGTACTTATTTTTATTAATTCTCTCCATTTCTTTCTGTTTTAAATTTTGTTTTTTGTATTTCTGATTTTTGTAGGTTAACTTTTTAGTATTTTAGCACTTTCATGGTAAGGAGAACATGAAAATGTACTGTCCATAGGAAATTGTAGCATCAGCCACAATCTTTATATGTTTATTATGTTTATTTAACATTTATCAAATAAGATTGGACTTATTGGTTTTTAGAGTTTTGAGACATTTGAAAGAAGTTAAAGTGCACAGAAGCTTTAACTGTAACAGGGGACAAGGATGTGTATCTACATTATTTAATGTTACTTTGAGAATAATCAGTCTCGCTAATCTTGGAAACATGTTCTGTAACTCAGCAATGCAAGGCTGCTAGTGTATCATTTCTTTTTAACCATTTTACTGAGGACTTTATAACAAAGATGTGTGCAATGAGTGGCACCTTGCCATGGAAATTAGAGTTAAATGAAAGGCTGTACACAAAGATAATTTAAGTTTCATGTCCGTGTAATCTTCACTTACCACTCTTGATCTTTGTACCATGATTTTTTATGAAATCTTATCATCATCCTCAGGCTTCCTTGTTGCTTTGTTAGATGTCTGATATTTTCACTTTGTCCTTTTCTTCCTTGTCCACTTTCTACAGATTTCTCATGAGGTTTAAGTTCTCAATCATACCCTCTCTTCTTGATCTTTTGGGGTTTCCCCGTGGATTGTGGTTGGCACACTTATCTACCCCTTCTCTAGCCGACTGGTCATCTTCCATCTCGCATCTTGCTCACACTAGCTCAGTCTTTGAGAATCTTACGATGAATTTACTTGGAATCAAATTCTGCATTCTGTCATATGACCTCTGACTGTGATATTTTATTTAAAGTATTAAGCAACATAATTAAAAGTAAGAAATGGCCTGATACAAAGTTATATTTTTAATTAGAAACGAGTTCTTAAAATTCTTTATATTGTCTCTTTAGAGTCAAACTTTGATGCTGCTACCAAAAAGATAATGAGCTTCATGACAGTCATTTCTGGCCATGAAAATAGACAGCTTTAAAAGTTAAGATTGAGTGAGACATCTTCTATATATATCTCATTAATGAGAAGCCTCCTCACTTTGTATGGAAATGTTAGCTATCAGCAGTCAAACCTATTTTACATTTGCCTTAGCTGGGTTAGGAGGACCATCAACCTAATATCCTATTCAAAGGAGCTACAGGTCCACCTCTCAATAGAGATAGTTATTTGAATCCAAGAAGCAGATGCAAGGGAGGATTCCATTCCATTGCTTGAGACAGAAAATGAGACCAAAAGAACTAACTAATCTGGAGACTGTTGACTGTAACACAATCACTCTTTCGTGGTTATGGCCTGGCTGGTTCCATAGAACCAAATGAGAGGAAGAAGGATTTTCTTAGTTCAGTGAAGCAATGCTTAGTTAAATCAACTTCCAAATAAAATCAGTTTTCCAAACGATATGGTTGAATCCATTTTGAAACTTCAGTAACTAAGATAAAGAAAAGGGTTCGGGAAATATTCCTTATTTACCTAAACGTTGTCACTTGGCCCATTTATCTAGATGACTAGTTGATACGTTCATTATAAAAGGAAAGACTCCAAGGAGATGTTCATTGGATTCATCTTGTGGTCAGAATCAATAAGATGAAGTCAAGGTTATGATTGGATTCATCTGGTGGTCAGAATCAATAAGGTAAAGTCAAAGTTGTCAGTGGATTCATCTGGTGGACAGTATCAATAAGATCAAGTCAAACTTAAAATCCATGTAATCTGTTGAGCACCTCGGCATATGGATACAGTTACGCAGCACAGATGAAGGGGGGACATAGAATCATTGAGTTGTTTTACCCGCCACATCAGTCTTTAGAGAGGTGGTCTCAGCTACCAAATTCTGGAAGCCTCCTTGGTCAGAGATGAGAACTTAGGTATCCGTGAAACAAAAGTTATTTATGATTTTGTATGTGTTCAAGCAATTGACAGACATATTTTGCTGAATCACAACTACGTTGTGAAGAGATGTAAATATTCTTCAGGTTTTTTATCACTGGAAAATACTCTTCATGATTTTTATCAACTGGAAAATACTCTTCAGGATTTTTATCAACTGTAAAATACTATTCAGGATTTTTATCAACTTGAAAATAATATTCAGGATTTTTATCAACTGGAAAATACTCTTCAGGATTTTTATCATCTGGAAAATACTCTTCATGATTTTTATCAACTGGAACTCTTCAGGATTTTTATCAACTGTAAAATACTATTCAGGATTTTTATCAACTTGAAAATATATTTCAGGGATTTTTATTCATTGGATACCTCTTCAAGGATTTTTATCAACTTGAAAATAATATTCAGGATTTTTATCAATTGGAAAATGCTCTTCAGGATTTTTATCAATTGGAAAATACGCTTCAGGATTTTTATCAATTGGAAAATGCTCTTCAGGATTTTTATCAATTGGAAAATACGCTTCATTTGGTTTTTATTTTTCAATTGGAAAATAATTGGCTTTCAGGATTTTTACCAATTGGAAAATACTCTTCAGGATTTTTAATCAATTGGAAAATGCTCTTCAAAAGGATATTTCATTGGGAAAATGCTCTTCATTTAGGATTTTTATCAATTGCAAATGGCTCTTCAGGATTTTTTTTCAATTTTTGGAAAATGCTCTTTTTTTTTCAGGAATTTGTAATCAATTGGAAATAAAACCTCACAATCTTCAAGGATTTTTATCAATTGGAAAATCTCTTCAGGATTTTTATCAATTGGAAATGCTTCTTTTTCAGGAGAATTTTTTATCTTCAATTGGAAAATACGCTTCAAAGGATTTTTGCTCTTCAGGATTTTTAGCAAAATTGGACAAATTAAAACTTCAGGGATTTTTAATCAATTGGAAAATTTTTACGCTTCAGGATTTTTGGAAAATACTCTTCAAGGATTATCAATTGGAAAATGCTCTTCAGGATTTTTTATCATTGAAAATACGCTTTAGGATTTTTATCAATTGGAAAAATTACTTCAGGTTTTTAAAATCATTTGGAAAATTACTCTTCAGGATTTTTATCAATTGGAAAATCTCTTCAGGATTTTTTATCAATTGGAAAAAAATCTCTTTCAGGGATTTTTATCATTGGAAAATGCTCTTCAGGATTTTTATCAATTGGGAAAATCTCTTTCGGATTTTTTATCAATAGGAAAAAAATACCTTTAGGATTTTTATCAATTGGAAAATACTCTTCAGGTTTTTATCAATTGGAAAATAACTCTTTCCAGATTTTTAATCAATGAAAATACTTTTTCCTTCAGGATTTTTATCAATTGGAAAATACGCTTCAGGATTTTTATCAATTGAAAATGCTCTTGTTAGGATTTTTATTCATTGAAATACTCTTCAGGATTTTTATCAAATTGGAAAAATACCTTCCGGATTTTTAATCAATTGGAAAATGCTCCTTGTAGGTTTTTATCAATTGGATAATGGCTCTTCAGGATTTTTATCAATTTGAAAAATACTCTTCAGTGATTTTTATCAAATTGGAAAATACTCTTTCAGGATTTTCAATTGGAAAATGCTCTTTAGGATTTTTATCAATTGGAAAATATGCTTCGGGATTTTTATCAATTGGAAAATATGCTTCAGGATTTTTATCAATTGGAAAATACGCTTCAGGATTTTTATCAATTGGAAAATGCTCTTCAGGATTTTTATCAATTGGAAAATGCTCTTTAGGATTTTTATCAATTGGAAAATACTCTTCAGGATTTTTATCAATTGGAAAATGCTCTTTAGGATTTTTATCAATTGGAAAATACTCTTCAGGATTTTTATCAATTGGAAAATGCTCTTCAGGATTTTTATCAATTGGAAAATACTCTTCAGGATTTTTATCAATTGGAAAATACGCTTTAGGATTTTTATCAATTGGAAAATGCTCTTCAGGATTTTTATCAATTGGAAAATACTATTTAGGATTGTTATCAACTGGAAAATACTCTTCAGGATTTTTATCAACTGGAAAAACAGGAATGTTGGTAAGGGAACCCAAAACTTTATTGAAGGTCAATAAATGTGTGTCTGATATGCCCATCTGGAGTAGTGAAACAAAAGCAGATATGAAAAGTCTGTATAAATCTTTTCCCCTAGATGTATCCCAGTCTTAATGGGCTAGTTTCCATGGTGAAGTATCCCTTGTTGTATCGTTCTTTTACTCTTCCCGTTCCTCTAATTTGATCCAACATCAAGTTATGGCACATAAGCACCAATAATAGCAAAACCCCGCCTTGCAGTGGAAATCAACTTACTGGACGGCCCTGGGACCGGTCCCCCACCATAAGTCGAGGATGCACTGTGTAGCTGTGTGTGTAATATCATATATATCTTATTATAATGGGCGTTATCATCCGTCTGTCTTGTCATTCAATCGCGTCCAAACGGCTTGTCCGATGGGCATGGAACTTGGCAGGGTTATAGTGGGGACCCCTAAGATGTTTTATAATGGGGTTTCAAGCAACAAAAGGCACCAAAGGCGCTGGAGGGGGTGGAGCGCCTTCCCCGAAACGGGGCGGGTTCAGCCCGTAGACTTAATAACTTTACAAAATTATCATACCTAATTTTCGGTATACATAATAAATAATATGACTTTTGATTTTCGGTATACATACCAAATATGACTTGCTATCGAATACTGTGGAGTTATGACATCAATGGCACCAAAGGGAGTCAGGGTTGAGTAGGATGTGACAGAGACAATGTGAGAGGGAGAGGAAGTTGGAGAGGGATAGTAGAGGGTTGTGTTAGGGAGAAGAAAGAGGGTAAGAAACAGAGAGAGAGAGAGAGAGAGAGAGAGAGAGAGAGAGAGAGAGAGAGAGAGAGAGAGAGAGAGAGAGAGAGAGAATTTATCGGTTGCCATTTAGAGTTACCCCAGTCAGGTCAGTACAGTGATTTCTAGATAAAAGGGACAATCAGCACAAAGTTGGTACAGGGGAGCTTCTTTAAGTTCTTCAGAGTTTTTTCCCCGCAACGCCGGGTTGCTCAGCTAGTATATATAGATGTGGTTCGGAAGTCATGCAAAGCTGTTGGTCCTGTTGCTGAATAACTGCTGGTTCCATGCAGTGTAAAAACACCATACAAACAAATAAACAAAGCTAGTATATATAGAATTAGGAACAGGAAGAATAAAAGAATGATAAAACACACATACATACGTACATACATACATACATATAACCATAACCACTGAATAAACTGGAATTTGTCACATATAATTTACAGCAGCAAATGTTGGTACGAAAGGGTGATAATAGAGTCAGCCTTGATGAAACAAAGATAGGTAATGAACATCTCAAAGGGTGCCTGGGATCCGGATATCATAGATAAAATCTTCCTTCAATCAACACTTAAGAAGATTAAAGAGAAATTATCAACTGTGGTGACCTAGTTAAAGAGCCTACTTATGGATGAATTTCATGGTATAAATACTGCCTTCAGTCTCTGAAATATAGCAATTACTTTCTATATTTTGGTGTTTTTATGGGCTACTTTCAATTAGATGGAATCTTCACTGAAAAAACAAAAAGATAATAGGATCAACCTCTCCAGTGGAGCCTGAGACTCTAACCATATAGACAGTATCTATCTTAAGGTAACAGTGAAGCGATTAAAACAATTAACAGAACCAACATCGGCCTAGTGGTGACCCCAGGTATCGCCTAAGGGCATATCTCCCACTATATATTTCGCAAGTGTAACTACTACTGTCATTCACTACTTGATAACGGTGGGAGTCAGTCCACTGAAATATAGTCCATAGCATCGAACCAGATTGCTCTAATGGACCTTTTATATTTGGGACGTATCCTGTTTTAACTGAAGAGTTTATTTACATGAGTAAACTATATTATATACAGTGGTACCTTGACCTACAAGTTTAATTCATTCCATGGTCAAACTCATAACTTAATTTGCTCACACATCAAATCAGTTTTCCCCTTTGAAAATACTTAAAATGCCCTTAATCCATTCCAGGCCTCAAAATGCCACCTCATATTTTTATGCTTCATTTTATCAAATAAGGAAAATACATGTCTAAATAGCAAATATTGTATAAAAACATAATAGAAAATGTATGTAAAGATATAATGTTTTATAAAGTGTATGGATAGTGTTCAAGTTTCGATAATTTGTCTTACGATAATCCGATTTTATGATGGGGTTGGCAATTAATACTGATGCAATGATATTTTGAAAATATTTTTCAATTTCGCTCACAATGGGTGCAGGCAGCAGCGTACAATCAGGGAGCCAGAGAGACCAAATTACAATAGCCCAACTTTATCCCATCTTCTAGTTAAATAAATTAAAAAAAAGCAAAAGTGAATACTGAAAGTATTGTTTCAACGTTATAAATACTCGTTGCATAAATGTGTACAACCATGAACAACCAAACAAGAAACAACCTTTTTTGCTAAGTACAACCAAATTGGATAACAACAACATCTGTTTGGCTCGTATTTCAACCATCATATGATAGTAAACAATTACCTACCCTAGTTATGTTATAAATGATGTTAAGTAGAATAGGACAGATGTTTTTATTATGTAATAACTTTTATTTGCTATAGATCAAAGATCAGTTAGGAAATATACTGTTAAATTTAAACCAAATTGTAGCTGAAACTGAAAAAAAAATGTTCAAACTGCTAATGACTGTTATCGTGCATCAGCAACAAGGATAAAACTCCCGTAAACTTATGCCATCAAACACAACTGTAGGTAAAATTTAGAGAAAATAATTTTAATCAAAGCTACTGGGCTTGAAAGAACACATTGTACTGTTCTTTTCATGCTGATAAAATATAAATAACGTAAAGTTCATATTACGATGAAATATAAAGTGAAAATAGCGAACGGAATAACATAAGTTTTTTACTCAATAAACATGCTGCCAACGCTGTCTGTTAACAAAATAAATTTAGTTCACAATCACAACAAAATGTAATCAAGTCATATTTCGACTTAAAAACACATTGTATAATGGAAAATTTATAATGAAAAATTAACTTTTCTGATGTATGTCAATTATCTAGATATTCATATATGCTAACTAAAAGCAAGAAAATTCACTCTGAATTGAGTTAAATATGGCAAAATAAACTCTTATTCACCATCAACTGATTTCCAAACCAAAATATTGACTGCTATGTTGCTATGTTAGTATTTTATAATACAATAATATGAGAATACATACTATATTATTAGATACAGTGAAGTAATGTATAACTTAAAAGATTCATGGAAAAGATGCATAGTATTTACTTTTTCTTCTTTGCTTATCTTAATTTTTGTCACTACGCCATCTACGTAGCAGCGTCATCTTGAGTTCATACCTCAATTTTTTGCTTGCGTAACAAAGCAAAAAATCGACCGTGATATGACTCATACCTCAGAAAACTTGTACATTAATTCACCTGTAGATCAAGGTACCACTCTGTATATGTGTGTGTGTGTGTGTGTGTATATATATATATATATATATATATATAGATATATATATATATATATATATAGATATATATCTTTATATATTTATCTATATATATATATATATACAATGTGTGTGTGTGTGTGTGTGTGTGTGAAATAACTTGAAACGTATCAAAGTGTTTTACAATTGCAGACTTGAGATTCCTGCTAAATTTGTCACCTTGGATGTATGGAATAGCATATAGTTTCTGCCTGTGTTGCGCGCGCACACACACACACACAGTAATCCCTCCATTCACCTAACTCGTCTCTCAATGCTTTCCATAGGGCCTCAGCACCACTATAGTCATACAGAGAAGAAAGTTACTTGCACATAAGCATTATAGAGCTCCAACATGGAAATGGTAACACTGTGCACTGTACTGTCATTGCTTACTTGTGGAATCAGTAATGAACAATATTTGCTACTCTCGCAGCTGGCCTTGAAGATGTTCATTGGCAGTACTTTTCCTCTTGGAAAAGCTCTGTAAATTTACAAGAAATTGGATGTCATGATTCAGGACACTTGTGTTACCTCTGTTCAGTACCATATACCTCTGCTCAGTACCCTATGTTATGGCAGGTGCTTGCAATAACCTCATTTGCTCCCCTTTGACTTGTGTAGGAATTTTTCCTGGGCCCTCTGGAACATCGTGGCTTTACCCAGGTTTCCCCCTGTTTGGAAGTGCTTTTGGAGCATCCCCATTTCAGCTGATTTTGTTCTCATCTTAAATTGTTGCATCTTCATGGTTAGCAGTTATATGGCAAACCCTAATAGAGAGAAGTGCTTTGTTGTTGTTGTTGCAGACATAATTGCCAATAGCTGTAGGTTCTACACCACAATTCTGTAACAAGCAAAGTAAGTTAGATACATGGCATGGTGAGACAAAGGGTAATCACCGTGCCTTGTCTTTAGTCTTTATGTCGTATGGCTTCAA
>NC_061109.1:103158723-103251223 GCF_015104395.2 Macrobrachium nipponense | reverse complement strand
CAAGTTCTGATTCAGTCAAGAACCAGGGTTCTGCTGTACAGCTGAATTCAGTGGGCTTGCAAACCACAATTTGATTATACACAGGCATCTATATATTTGTGGGGTTATCCATTTTCAGTCTTATCTATTTGTACAAGTACTACATAGGTAACCTCTGAGTGTTGGTTCACAAAGCACTGAGGTCACAGGCATGGGATTCTAATAAGTGTTAATTCATAATACTTTTGCCAATTACTATATGTAAATCCTGGTTTATTGATACAATTACACAATAAGAGCCTTTCCAGACACTTACTAAGAGTTTTACCATAGAATTGGAAGGTGGAGTTGGACAGTGACACAAACAACAAAATAAATCCAATAGAAAATATAAACATACATAATAAAGTAAAATAAAACATGTTTCCATAGATGCAGCCAAATTGATAATGCCAACATACTGTCTTCCTTTCAATGATGTCTTCTTTTCGGGCAATAAAAAGATGTTTTTACAAAATATTATTTTTGACAAATGTTTTGTGCCTTCCTCCCATCCCCTCTCTTCAAAGGGAGGTTGACATAGAATGAAAACAGGTACAGCATAGATTGGAAAACTAGTGGGGAATGTGCACTAATAATTTTTTTGGAAATATTTAAATTTGTGTACCTGGATTCATTCCACAAAGTTAAAGGTGATTTTATAATTAATGGGTTTGTACAAAAATGACAAATTTTTTAAGTACGTAATTTGTATTTTTCCTAACACAAACCTGATGTCTTTACATATGAGATTAACTTTCAGTGAGCTGGAAATCCGGCCATTTAAACTTTTGCAAGGTGGTTATGGTAATAGCTACCGATTTCTATTATTGTAAGCATATACATATGCATAAAAGCTGAAGGGCATATGTTGAATGGCCTAAAACAGTTACCTCTGAAGAAAATGAAATATGATAAATTACATGTGGTGGAGATGAGAATGCCCAGATGGATGGGTGGAATGACAAGAAGAGTTAGGATAAGAGTAAATTCACCAGAGGATCAGTAAAGTGTCAAAGAAAGCTCAAGAGCCAAGATTGAGATGGTTTGGGCAGTTGATGAGGAAGAGAGATAATGGAAATGGACATAAAGAAGGGAAGGCTTAAAAGAAGACATGAGAAACAGGAATAGATGAAGAAAGGACACAATACTTATAGAAATACCAAGAAAAACTTCATTTAAAACTGTGAACTTAACTGGGGATTAAGCTGACAAGAGAATTTCTCTCGTAAAATATTGCCATCTGTCCCAATCTTATGAGTTTTCCTTTTTCAATTTTCAAACACCACAGGTGCAAATTGTTCAGTGGATATCACACTGTCCCTGAAAAAGATACAGTTAATGGACATGTCTATTCAGCAGTGAGAAAAAGATGCAGTTAATGGGACATATATTCAGCATTGTGTTCTCGTATGAAATCTCATCACTATTTTAGAAAAAATATTTCATTATTTTCAGTTCTATTGTTTAAATGTGCAAAAAAAATGCATGACTACATTATTAAAGTCTCTTTAATTACTTTGCAGATGGTTCCACCCGAATGTTTCGGGTCATGAAGCAGAAGTTCTACTTAAGGAGAGAGGGATTGAAGGATCCTTTCTTGCACGTCCTTCTAAATCCAACCCTGGGGACTTTACCCTGTCAGTTCGGTAAGTATTTATTAGAAGTAAGAAGGCAACGGTATGTAGGCGATTTTCTATATCCAATCCAGCACTTCCTTCACCCTGCAGTTAATAGTATCTTCCAGTTTGCTTGCTCTCACGATATTGAGTTATACACACATCACACCAATTTCTTCACCACTGTGCTAATAGTTTTGCCACTTTTCTTTTTATCACCTCAATTCTTGCCAATTCAGTCATTCATATTCATCACATATAATACCTCTCAAAAACTTACACCGTATTCTTTTTTTTCCTTTGTGAACATCCTAACTTTGTTTCTGTGAAGAAGAGTAGTTGGATCAAGAGCATCTTTGTCTTCATAAATTCCAATTTTTACTTATAAAGAGAATTCTATACTTCTGTTTTTCTGCATCTGCACTGATACAGATTCCTCCATCTTCCTAGTTTCCATTTACTAACCTCATAACTGTAGTATTCTTACTGATATTCAATAGTCACTTCTTGCAAACACTTTCTGACTTATACCATTCTACAGCTACGTTTCATTATCACTGAAGTCTGTCAAAGGAATTCTTTATGTTCATGTATGTCATAAAAAGCTTTATTTCATTACCCCCAAACTTCTCACATAACTGTTTCATACATAGTATGTACTTGATTCACATGTCCTTTCATGTTTAAACCCATACTGCTTTTCCCCTGTCAGTTCTTCTGTTATATGGTTTACTTTCTCAAGTAAAACCATGCTTTAAAATCTGTTAAACAGAGTAATTTTACATCTTGATAATTCTTTCATCACATTTCCCCATGTCCAGTATGGCACTAACTCTCCCCTCATCCACATGTAGCTTTTACAACCAGGTCAGTCACTCCCTTACATTATCATCACCATGCCACAGCATCTCACTTGTAATATCATGAACTCTTTGAGATGTTAGTTCTTAAGTGGAAGAAATTTCAAATGCCCCTCCAACATTCTTAACGGTCATTTCCACAAATACAGTACAGTATTCTCAAATATATACATTTATTACTGTGTATGTACTGTGATAGACAAATGGTATCAGTGTATTAAAGATGTATTAAAATGATCTCCTGTTTCATGTATTCTTCTCTTTCCCTTTTAAAAAAATAGTAAAGGTTCAAATTATGTATGGTATTTTATTTCATAAAGATGTTTGTATGGTGCGGGAAGTAATTTCCTATTGTAGGATATTTTTATTGATTTATTTTATTGTCTGTTATAGTAACGTTTTGTTGCTTCTTCTGATTTGAATTACGTAGTTTTATATTTTAGTTGTTGTTTCTTGCTTTGTATATTGTTAGTTGTTAGTGTCTCAGGAGGCTTAGGAAGACAGTGCAGTTTTCTTACTTCATTAACACACTAGTAAAAGTAAGACAGAAAATAAACAAGTTAATTAGTGTGACTATGAATCAAAGTATGAGCTTTTCTGGAATCCTCGTAATCCACAACTGGTGAGGCTCTCCACCTCACTCTGCTAAGTATATGCTACATATTCCTAACTGATATTCTCTTAGTTATCATTACAGTGTGTGTATATAACAAGATGAGTAAGGAAAACTAATCTGGGAAAAAACTTCTGATAAAAAGATAGCCCTGTCTGACACATTGACTGAGTGATGCTGTAATGAAAACTGCGCATAGAACCACCATGAATAATTGATCAACTTAAGCTTTGTGGACAAATTCCTTTATCTGAACTAATACATATCAGGATCTTAAAGACTGGGCAGATTAGCTAAGACGGTTGATTCAAGATTACAGTAATTGCAAGTCCCAATGAATGTTGAACTTAGGACAAGTAAATTCCAAATTATTTTAGCACGTTCACTGTGAGTTTTGTTTTGTAGTTTAGAAAATATCTAGACATAATTTTGAATTCAACTTTGCAAGTGAATGCATCATATCATGTCATGTTGTCTCTTCTCCATAATTCCGCCGGTAATGAAAATTTACAATTGGAAACATGCTTTTAAAATTACATGTAATATTTAGCATTTGTTATTATAAATAACAAGTTGTCTTCAAATTTGAATCATCTTTACATTCATATTTTTTACCAGTTAACTGTTGTTCATCCAATTCATACTCTAAACTTTGGTAAGATAAACATTACTGATTACAATCACAATCGTGGGTCATGTTTTTTACAAGTAGTATATGATGTATTCAGTCTTTTTTGTGTAACTGCTGTTTCCCAAAATAAAAGGAAAATTAGAGAATTGTTTCAAGTAAGAACCCAAGAATAACAGGCAGAAGTAAATAAAGGAGAAAACTGATATTAAATGTACCCTCATTGAGTACTTATAATACTATATATTTACAGTACCATAATGCCAGCAAATTGGTTGTCAATGAACACATTATTTTAATCCAGTGTGATTATAAGTTAAAATTTAGGGATACAGTAAATAAATTGGTATAGTACGTATCATGTTGGACTGTAGTGCCTAGGAGGTTGTATTGTAATGTGAAGTACTAAGTGAATCGTGATGTAATTTTTGTCAGTATGGATCTAAATAAATTTTGTTTTAGGAGTTGTACATCTGAAGAATAAGTGTTCTTCTCTACATTTAGTAAAGTACCATATGCTGTGTATTTGAATTGTAATGAAGCTATTTTTTGCAGGCGGAATGGTGAAGTGACACATATCAAAATCCAGAATATGGGTGATTTCTATGACCTCTATGGTGGTGAGAAGTTTGCAACATTGGCAGAATTGGTCCAGTACTATATGGAAAACCAAGGGCAACTGCGAGAAAAGAATGGGGAAATTATAGAGTTAAAATTTCCATTAAATTGTGCTGATCCCACTACTGAAAGGTGAGTGCTAATATAATGCTGAATTACTTTTAGAATTATTCTTGCTAATGATTTCATCAGTGGCAGTCATTTAATATTATCCTGATCTTTTGTATGGTTGAATATTCACATTCTTTTTTGTCCTAAAAACTATGTAAACTGTGAACATAGTCCTCTTATGTATTGTTTATCATTGGAGAACAGTTTCTTGTGAACATGTATGAAAAAAAGCTTGTTCACCTTTTTGATTAGAATAAGAACATTTAATGGTTTGTCTGAAGTGAGGAGGCAATAGAAGTAGATGCATCTTTGGTGGAAAGCAGTTGAAAGTGTCTTATTAATTAATTATTCCAAGACTTTCCGGACCTTTCAACATTCATGTGTGTCAGATTTTCCCTTTGTAGGGTAATCAGGGCCTGTTTTAAGCCTATTTGACCAATTTGATTAAATTGGGCCCTGCACCCCATACTAGAGTTACTGTTTGAAACCTTTTCTGTATTCTGCATTTCTACCAAAAACATTAAATGAAGAATAGGAAAGAATTATTCCTCACATTATTGTGCGTACCATGTTGCCAGAAAATTTTCTCCTGGACAATTATTTTTATATTAAAGAAAAAAGTCTTAATTTCTGTCATTTTCTAATTGGCCTCTCAGTTCTTAGCACCAGTGGTGAGGGTAATGCATCTGATGATTTTTTCCCATGCAAATATGTTTTCTCTGGTCTGGTTTTTCTTATGCATTTTCAGCTCAAGTTCCCTTCTGGCCCAGGTTCTGGGCCTTTCCAGTGGTTTGGGTCCTACAACTTCCACGTGCACAGTACTGTATATTAGTGGACTCATGATTCGCAGACTCACCTATTTGCTAAATTTTTCTATGGAACTTATCCAGAAATTATTCATGGGAAACTCGCTTATTAGCCTATTCGCAGAGTTTTCATAGAGAATATGTATTCTGTATTTTATATTATGTATTTACTGTAATAACATTAAATAATAATGTACATACAGTAATACTAATACTACAGTACATATTATTAAGATTAAATAATAATAGTATGTACCATAATGTTAAATGATAAGATTATTAAATAATAATAATAATACGTAATATTACATGTGGTACCTGTATTAATACTAATAATGATAAGATTACATAAATCACAAGGTGCTCACTGGTGGTGAATGTTGATTATAGATGATGGTATTGGATTAGTTGTGCAGTCTGATGAATGACAATGGAGATATGACTGCACAGCAAAGTAGAGACATTAGTACATCTCCTCTGAGGGCACCTCTTCCTCTTCTTCAGGAGATGTTTTGTTAGGGGTTTTGGGAAGCTGCATCATGTTGAGGTACTTGTACACTTTCACAGTGTTATGATAGGGCTTCATGCAATATTTAAGGCCATTTGAAAAATTAGTGGAGCTTTCCTCAGAATGATCCCATGCCTCTATCATCATCTGCAGTTCCTTGGCTTTCCTGAGAACTTTGTGCAGATCTTGAGATTCAAAATCTTGTTCCAATGGGGGATGGTGTATGATCAAGGGTGGAGATTTCATCTCCACCAAGGGCCATCGCAAGGTTTCTACCATCTTCATACTCCTTCTTTATGAAGAAGACAGCACTTTCTGTCATGCCATAATGGGCAGCTACTTCTCTGGGACTTTTGTTCTGTAACATCGTAGTAATGTCTACCTTCTCCTTGAGCATCATGATCTTCCTCTGGTGCTTAGGCTCTTTGCCAGAAGCCTTAGAAGAAGCAGGGCATTTAGGAGCCATATTAGGGCACGATTCCAAAAAATATGCTTGGTCCGTAGTACAATACACAAAACGCACAACTGAGAGATACGCCCCAGGTTAGAGATCTCAGGTCATTTGCCTATATCAGTAGTGTACACATACATACATATACAGGCGGTCCCCAGTTATCAGCGGACTCGGTTAATGGCGATCCAGTTTTATGGTGCTGGTCTAGCGCCATAAGGTGCCGATGATAAGAGTTATGGGGCCATGACATACCTAGCAGAGGCACCATTAACTGGTTATCATCGCCAATGGCCCTATCCTTGGGCACAGTTACCACTGGGGTAAAGTATCTAAATATTACTGACATAACTAGGTGGTCACAGCTTTTAGCAAAGTTACCATACGCTTAAAAGTAACTACCTTATTACTTGAGAAGATCCAGTGTTTATAACTTTGGTCACACTGATCAGTTTAGATAAAATGATGAATGTCATACTAGACATTACCCCTTAGACAAAGTCTTGAGCACAGTAACCAAGAGATAAAGGAAATGATAAAACCACCCATGTATTGCCAGCCTCCTTCTTCCACAGCATTTTCTAATGCTTCTTCTTCAACGGCTTTGTTTTCTTTAATGTTTTGTAATTTCTCCATTGGCAAACAGAACAGTATTGCCAGTAAGCTTAACTTTCTGAAGAGAAGTTTTTTCAACTTCGTAAGAAGTGCTTTCTTTAGTTGTCAAGTAGGAAAATGAGGCGACAGTCACATCAATGCTAATACAAGTTTCTACATAGTATTATGTGGCAAATAGAGTGCTCTCTTTTCCCAAGAGATGGGCTCTAACACAATGCTTCAACGATGAAATTCAACAGGTGATGAGTATTAATGACATGCACCCATTTGCCCTATAGTACAGCTAAAAAAGTGCTCCCGTCCATCTTGATACAACTCATGAATCAAAATGTATGATATTGCAGATTTTTCACCTCCATCCCCAGCAAGTTCGGTAGAGATTTGGAAGGTATCACAAGGCTTTTGTGGAAGGTGCAAAGTCCTCTGCCTTCCAGAGTTTTCATTCTTCTAAATAGAAGAATCATATCTTGCAACATTTTATTTGGTTTTCTAATCTTAGCTCACAAGCATTAAATGATGACTTTCTGTCTAAAGGCACTTGAGAATTGAATAAATTAAACCACTTATCAAACTTACCACCAAGGCAAATGAACTGGCTCCCAGTGCTTATCCTCACTCAGACCTTTTTCTCCAAAGTGTTTGAAATTTTTGTAAGTGGTATAGTAACTGTACTGCTAATTCCACTGTCATACATTCCATACCTATACATACTAACACTTACATGCTTTTCAAATAGTTTATGAGCTGCCATTAGATAACTCTTAATTTTTATAACTATAGTTCCCTAACTGGCTCACTGCATATTTTTATAACTAGTTCCCTAACTGGCTCACTGCATGCAATCCTACTGCCCAATAACATAGATCCATGATCCAAGAAATGTTTCTGATGAGTTTTATCAAGTGAGGACATCGGCAAATACATGCATTTCCCACCACTTATCCACAGGATTAACAAAAGATGCATTATCTAAGCCTATGCCTATCGAATTCCATAACCTTATATTTGTTGCCCCAGGTCATTAACCATACGAACTACAGGAAATCCAGCTCTTGCTATCTTAATAATAAACTCAAGGAGAATTTTAGTTATAAATAGGTGTCAAAATTATAGTAGTTGATTGTTTCCAAAGGCCGTAAGACAGACCTCTGACCTTTACACATTGCACTTTTGATCTAGGTTCATATAAAGTGTCTGTACCTTTATCATAACTCCATCTTTTAGAATGCTACAACCTCATTGTTCATAGGAAATCTATGAAGAATGACATCCTTATTTCTTATTTTCTAAGTACAGTACCCATTACTGCACAAGAGTTGGGTATATTGCATGAACTGTCATAGTTGCAGCAAGAAAGAAAAAAAATATAAAGATGCTGTTACAGACAATATTGATATCAAATGTGCAGAAGCAAGGTCTACACATGTATTTGTTAGTATTATTTAGACCTTGATGTGACAGTAACCAACCTGAGAAGAGTCTACTTAAGACTCAGAGGTCTGGAAAAACTAAGCCCTATTAATAATAATAATAATAATAATAATAATAATAATAATAATACGAACAGCGAGATTCCGAATTGAGCACGAGGGTGTACACGAAGCCGACGAACCTGGGAATGTGCATGAACGGTGAGAGTGAGTGCCCTGAGAGGTATAAGCGCTCCACCATCAGCGCCTTCGTCAGGAGGGCCCTCTCACACTGCTCCTCCTGGAATGACACACACAGTGAGTTGGAGCGCGCCGCCCAGGTCCTCGTCGACAACGGACACACCAATCGTGCTGTTGATGAGTCAATAAGGAAAGGTATGGAAGCCTGGTACCACCGGGAACCCCGCCCCGACGTTGCAGAGCCCATCAAGCTTTTCTACAAGGGGCACTTCCACCGGAGGTACAAGGAGGACGAACAAGCCCTCAAAAAGATCATCAAGGAAAACGTCGGCCCCGCCGACCCAGACAGAAATATTAAGATGATTATATATTATAAAACGAAGAAGACGAGCAGCCTGGTGATGAGAAACAATCCTTCGGCGCCACTGCAGGATCCCTTGAAGAAGACGAGTGTGGTCTACCGTTACACATGCCCCGTCCGAGGATGCCTCGGCAAATACGTCGGTATGACCTCCATGCGTTTCTCCAAGCGAATCTCCTGCCACGCCCAAGAAGGAGCCATATTCAACCACGCCAGGACTGCTCATAACAAATGGATAAGAAGAAATGATATTATCCCTAATATCACTATAATCGATCAAACAACGGATCCCCGACGTCTGCACCTCCTAGAAGCCCTCCATATAGGCAAGGAGAAACCAAACTTGAATATCACTCAAGAAACGTTTCTCCTTCCCACCGCCGCCCGGAGAGCAGCGAGCGACCCCCCGACGATGCCAGATAATCAGGAACCCCCACAGGATGATACGATTCCTGCTACAGACGGAATTCCTGACGTTCATCCCCAGGCACGCTACTGTGGTGCTCGCACGAGAGAATCCCCGAGACCTTCGAGGCGAGATCCACGGCTTCGCCCAAGACCGGCCCGACCAATGAGAATGCAACTCTAGGTCCGAGCCGCTATAAATACCGTTCCGCAAACTTTCTTGCTACAGTCACTTCAACCAACTCGTCAGAAGATGACCTACGAGAAGGTCGAAACGTCCCGTGATACCAGCTATACCAGCACCAATACCAGCCCTTAAACCTAAGACGACCCCGGCCCGAACTGGACTACGCGTACGGAATAATACCAGCACTGACGACGACCCCTGCTTGACCTGGACCTGATATCTTGTTCTAATAAAAGATTCCTTCAGCATTTATAATTTTTGAAAATTCCCAATATGAATATTGGCCAGTTACTCAGAAACATCGCTGAGCCTGAGAAGCAAATTGTAAGGAAAATAGAAATAATAATAATAATAATAATAATAATAATAATAATATGACAGTAATGCATGAAATATAAATAAATACATATGTACAGTACGTAAAACAACAGTTTTACTAAAATTATCATTACTATAATTAATACAGCTGTATTACTTGACTTTTCCAAATCGATAACTGTAACAACTTAATTGGGCCAATTTCTCTCTCTCTCTCTCTCTCTCTCTCTCTCTCTCTCTCTCTCTCTCTCTCTCTCTCTCTCTCTCTCTCTCTGTCATATAGTACACACACACACACACACACACAGGTTTAAAGAAACAAAAGCAGCAGATTTTTAGGTTTTTGCTGAAATTGAAAACCAGAAAAGTTTTGAAGTGCAAAAATGTAATGAAGGTTGTCAGGGGATGAGAATTTGATTACGCATGTGCTTTTAAAGAGGTTTAAACTCCGATGTAGCAAAGGTGCAATTATTTCTGGAGAGAGGGTATGGAGCAGGCCAGAATTTTGCTAAGGAACTAAACCTAATGAATGACAGTGATGATTCATAAACTTTGTCATGATCAGTTACTGCTGCAGTGGGAGGTTGAAACCAAGATACTTTGGAAGCTTGAATTTTAAGTCATGGGCCTTGCGGGCTTGTTCCCTGTGAATAGGTTTCATATAATGAAATGATAATACATTTGATAACACAGTACACTACATAGTGGAGCAGGTAATATAAAAATAATAGGGGAAAGGTACAAATGGTGATAAAGCATCAAATTTGGCACAACGATTCCTTTTGACCTGTCTCATCACCAACCCCCACCCACACAAAATTTTGCCATTTTCCAAGATGGCTGGTAGGTTTTCTAAAAGGCTTCTGTTGGATATCTGAATATTGACATTTAATTGTTTAATCACGTTCAAATTCCTCAATCACTTCCAGTTTATGTTAGAATATTGAAAGCAAGCCTTTACATGCTTATATACATAATTTTGATGCCTAGAAATATCCAAGATGGCTGTCACTATGTAAAAAATGTCTGCCAAAAGGGTCAAAATTGGTACTCAAGTTCATATACGTGGTCAAATGTCAGGTAATGCGTAGATTTGGGGTAACTTCAGCTTGATAAATTTATTTTTTCATCATTAAAAAATGACACGTCATATGCTGGAACCAGTTTATAATGTGTCTATTCTTCAAACTGCCCACAGAAATGAAAAAAGGAGAAAAGGGAAAAACGAGGCCAGTCTAACTCCCTCATTCCCTAACCCACACAATCATCTTAGGTAAGATACAAACTGTCCCACCTGGGGCACTGGATGAGTCACAATTGTTGAACAGCCACTACTGGACCGTAGGAAAACATGTTCAAGGATCTGTGGGCAATGTTCTTCATGCAGAAGAAAGTGAAATTGGTTTGAGGCAGTCATGCACCAGCATTCAAAACTTATGAACAGATAAGTACTTAAAATGTCAGGGAGAAACATATTCCTCTGGTGTCATGCACTTTCGTATGCGCCCAATCGGTGGAAGAACTTGATGATGAGTAGTCAGCTTGTCTAAACACTCACTTAGATAACTGAAAGGGTGTACTAGGGCACCTCTTTCTTAACCTGGCGAGACGTTCAGATAACAATGCATTGCTTGAAGGGACCCTGAAACTTTACAACCCTTCCAAGAAAGCCTAGGTCAGAAGGAAAACTGCTTACAGAGGCAGTTTCTTGGGAGCTGATTGATGCATGGGCTTGAAGGAGGTTGAGAGAGAAAACTCAGAACAATAGTAAAATCCCAACTCAGTAAGGTCCCATACTCAGTACCAGAGTAAGGTCCTAAGCAGGAGGTCTGAGCTTCCATGGCAAACAAGACTGCTCCAAGCTCTTGAACCTCACTGAGTATTCTGAGGGTGAAGAGAGGTCCTCATCCTTCAGACAAACTAAACACAAGGAAGTCCCGTAGCACCTTGCCAGTATCAACAGAAGGAACTTACTCTGTTCTGGAAAACAGTCAGAAGATCTTGTCTACCGAACAGGAACTCTGAGTGGAGAGGAATCCTTTTGATGTCACCAATCACAGCAGCAGACCTCTTGCCTTGTGTACAGCTGATGAAGATCCTCTGAGGTAATAGCTTTACATGTGAGTCGCTGTTTCACAAGAAAGATCTCATAAGATATACTGAATTGACTCTATAAATGAAAAGATAAAGATCCTAGTGACTGGAGGTATCTCTCCACGAGAAACTGGTGATGAAGGTTGTACTAGGGAGGAATCTCGTTCATAGAATTTTGAACGCTGGTTCCTGGTTGCGTCAATCCATGTTCACTTCATTTTACCTAAGAGACATTGCCCACAGGTCATTGACATGTTTTCCTTGGGTCCTGTGGTGGCTGCCCAACAAGTTGTGTAATTCACCCAGTGCCCTTTACGAGGCAATTTGTATCTTACCTATGATGATTGTGTGGAAGAGAGAATGGGTAAGTTGGCTGGTCTCTTTCTTTCTCTTTGTTCTTTTCTTCTTCCTACAGGCGGGTTGAGGAATAGACACGTTATATGCTGAACTGGTCTGATACAGGTGAGTAAGGTAGTCATGCTGATAGTTGTTTTGCTTTATGTTTTTGAAATAATCAGACCTCCTATTCAGTAGCAAATACTCCTCTTTCTCTAGAAAGGGGGAGTGAGGAGTGGTTACAAACCCCTGTGGCTAATATGATTTGTTATATGAACAGTCAGAATTTTCTTTAGTTCCATAGATGCAATGAATCTGCTCATATATCATTGTATTTCAGTCTAGATGGCTGAGTTGTTAGATATCAGTTTATCTGTCTTCTCATGGGCAATGAACCACCTTTTTTAGAACTCGTTCTTCTAGGTAGGGTGGTCAGGTGAGTTAAATCCCAGCTGGTTTAGGATACTTGTACCTCCCTCCAAGTATAAGTCTATCCTATTGTTAAGACTGAAAGCTTGTTCCGCATATGAACAAATGACAGATTTTTTTTTTAATCTACTTGTATTTTTCATAGCTAACAAACCTGAGGTCTTAACGTTTTACTGCCCACTTCTAGCAGCCCCTCTCTTTTGTTATAAATCCTGGGTTGGGGAAAAGACTGAAGCGTCACGAGGTATGGTGCGCAGTCTCTGACCAGCTATCACCTCGTACACACAGTAGTTGCCAGATCTCGCAGATTCCTTGCTTTACAATTTTTTTAATCTTTTCAGTCCTTTACAATTGTTTTAACTGGTTACCAGCTGGTAATTGGAAAATTATCTTATTGTTAAGACCTCAGGTTTGTTACCTATGAAAAATAAAAATTGATTAAAAATTTGTCATTTTGGGGTTGAGGAGCTACTGGGTTAACCAAAGACTTTGGAACTTGACAAAGGTTGTAGCCCTTAAATTACCCCTCTGAATTATTCCTGTACTTGTGAGCCTCCTCCGAAGATTGGGGTGCTTTTCTCAAAGAGCTCCTGGCCTTGTGGGCATGGAGTGTATATGACAACCAAGTCCACAGCAGGGAGTTGCAGTTGAGCACAATTTCCTCGGACTTTAGAAAATTTGAGGAAGATAGCAGGGAGTCGTCTCCTCTAACGAACAATTCTGGGACTATGAATAGAAGACCTCTAGTTTCCTGTCAAAGGGAAACGTGCATCACCAACAGAGGAGATGTCCTATGAGGTGATCCCTTATGATGACAGACGATCAGCATGCTCATCAGAGGTGACGTCCTTTGACTAAGGAACCACCATGGCGACATTCCTGAGCAACTTATCACAGAACTAAGATGGATCTTAACAACTACCGTGATGAGAACACCTGGGTGAGTTACGTTACTGTTCTGGTTACTTGGATAAAAAAGTAAATTAAGCTAGGAATTGAACCTAACCCAATCCCAAATTCTTGAAGAATGGGAAAATCTTACAGAATTCAAGAAGCAAGAACATGCTCTTGGAATTTGAAGAGCATGCTCGAAAAACATCAGCTCAAACATCTAGGCTAGGCTAAGAACTCTAACACTTAAGCCAGGATAAGATGGAGAGATATGTTTGAACAATCTAGGTCAGGCCTAGCACCCAACCACATACATTAGTCTAAGAACTTATCCATTTAGGCTTGCTATACAAGAATTCAACCTCTTAGATAAAGCTAAGATGGAAAGGAAGGTTCAAATTAATAAGATGGAAAGGAAGGTTTGATCTAACTAGGCTATGCTAAGCTAGGCTAAGAACCCAACCACTTGCAAGGCTAAGAACTAAACTACTAAGGCTAAAGATGATTAAGGTAGTTTTGAACTAGTTGGCTAGGCTAAGAACTCAAATACTTAGGCTAGGCTAAGATGGTTAAGGCAGGTTTGATTAGCTAG
This sequence comes from Macrobrachium nipponense, assembly GCF_015104395.2. Classification (NCBI taxonomy): domain Eukaryota; kingdom Metazoa; phylum Arthropoda; class Malacostraca; order Decapoda; family Palaemonidae; genus Macrobrachium; species Macrobrachium nipponense. Next base: position 103,237,153 of record NC_061109.1, on the reverse strand, counting down.
GGTAGGGCAGGCTAAGAACTCAACCTTGCTAGGCTAAGAAGTCAACCACTTAGGCTAGGTTAAGGTGGTTTAGGTAGTTTCAAACTTGCTAGGCTAGGCTAAGAACTCAACCACTTAGTATGGACCTGTTGTTGAGACCTCAGGTTTGTTAGCTATGAGAAATACAAATTGGTTAAAAATTTGTCATTTTGCTCTCATGGATTCCATCTATATATTACATACACAACAAAAAGAGGGACACAGGAATTTAAATGATAGTGTGAAGTACTATTAGCAAGGAAAAGGTTTTGCAGACAAATATATAATATAACTTAGGGCTACAGAATAAAATTTACAGTACAAAAATGAGCCACACCATGAAACTATTGTATAAAAATGAGCCACACCACAAAATTACTGTACAAAAATTTATCACAGCATGAAATGTACAGAACGAGAATGATTTATTGAATGAAATGAACATGAAGAAATGCAAATTTAAATGTATGACATATTCACATTCACAGTAGTATGCCAAGGTGTGACTAAGCTTAGCACGGCTGGTAAGCAGTTTGTAGAGAGATGATGGACAGGTGGTTAGATTCTTCCTTGGTAAGTCTTGTATAACAACTGATCATATAGTTGACGTTTCAGTCTCAGGAAATTCATCTTTATTCTTCTTCCAAATTTCCAGTCTGCATCCTATTTGAAAGATAAGTTCTGTTCTCTGCTACATGGTCACTTTTAGGAGTTGCCTATGCCACTGTACCCACATTACTCAGTGTGTCAGGAGTTGGATGTGAACACCGTATTTTGGCCAAATTTGCATTGATTGTAACATTGCTATATTGATTGCTATATTGATTTTTAGCAATCATGTTCGTGATATTGGCCCCAAATGCTACTTCGTTCCCAGTTTGAAAGAAAAGTCCACTCTGAGCCCATAAAAATCTCCTAATAGAAAGCTTGTGATTCTTAAATCACTTCAGAAAACTTTCAATCAATACATATGGGGATCTTAGCAGTGTGATCTACCCCACATGAATTGAGGTTTTGGGATAATTATAGGAAATGGGCTTGTGATGAACAAATGTGTTGTTCAAGAAGTATTTGTTTATAAAAACCCATTGCTTATGAGTTCCTTCCTTCCAGCCCATTGCATTTTAGCATCTCATCAACCAGATGAGCAAAGAAGGGAAAAAGTTATCTTAATCCAAGGAGTCTGCCTCTGAGTGTACAAGATTGTCAGTTGACTACCATTTTATATTTTCAGTAAGAGGTGAAGTTTTTAGGACTCCCTTTGGGAAACAAAAAAAGGCTAATAATAAGTAATGGATTTGTGTGGAAAAATATATTTTGTTTTTAGAAAATTAGATATAGTATATAGTATCTTGAAGCATAAAAACAATTTATACTTTTGATTTCTTCACCTGTATATTGAATTTGAATTATATATTGTAATCTTAAATGTATGTTTTTAGGTGGTTTCATGGTCATCTCTCTGGGCGTGAAGCTGAGAAGTTGATTTTGGAAAAGGGAAAAAATGGTAGTTTTCTAGTCCGTGAATCACAGAGTAAACCTGGTGATTATGTTCTCTCAGTGCGCACAGATGACAAAGTAACACATGTTATGATAAGATGTGTGGTGAGTTGATGAAATATCCATTTTTTAGTTTGTATTTTAAAAGTGATTAATTGACCCTAAAGATTCTTCCCCTTTATATTAAACCTCTTGAATAACTGAATAAGGCAGTCCCCGGGTTACAACGGGGGTTCCGTTCTTGAGACGCGTCGTAAGCCGAAAATCGTTGTAAGCCGGAACGACGCTTGGAAATATGTCTTAAACTAATAAAAAGTTATAAAAACCTTACTTGTAATCCTTTGGTTACACTACATGTTGTTTCCTGTAGTTTTATGTACAACCTGGAGTTATTTTCATAAAAGAATGCTGGTTCTTGAAGGTAAAAACTATTGTAATCCTCTGGTGACACTACATTCTTGAAGTTTTATGTACAACCTGGAGTGATTTTGCCAAATCTTGAGGGCTACAAGAACAGCTGATTACGATTTACGTATCATATAGACTAATTAAAGTAAACGTATCTTTAAATAGGCTTATATATTAGTATCAACAAAACTCTTAGTGTTTCTGCATATAACGTAAGATATGCAGCTAAATAAAAGATTTAATTTTGTATATGTATATTCGTTATACAATCTGTGCGCATGTATCACGTGGTACGTCACGTGACATGCCATGACGTCATCACAAGGAATGTAGGCCGTGAATGATTGGACCTGCGGCAGTCTTCTAGGAACAGCGAGTTAGTAACATTGAGTTGGATAGATTTTTGCGTTTAACAAAAACATTTCCTGCCATGAGTCAGAGGCCGTTTAATGAAACGAACACTTCTTTGTCCTATCTGTTCGGAAAATAAACGTTACGTCAATCTCCGAGACCATTGTTGCCAAGGCGTCTCTCTCTCTCTCTCTCTCTCTCTCTCTCTCTCTCTCTCTCTCTCTCTCTCTCTCTCTCTCTCTCTCTCTCTCTGATCAAATTACACTGGAACCTTGACATACGATTGCCCTAATATACGAATGTTTTGAGATACAACAGAAAATTTGCAAAAATATAAGCTTTGATATACAACGAAATATTTGAGATACGATTTTGCGATGAGTGTTAGTTGTATAGGCGACCGATAAATGGCGTTCAGTCTGTTTGTTTGTTGGTGCTGCACGTTAACAAGTCGTTGTTTAGTTCGTTGTATTTGCCCCTATTTTTCGTGTTATTTTGTCTATTTTATTATTAACCATGGGTCTCAAAGCTAAAGACAAAGCAGGTGATAAGAAAAAACCCAAGAAAATGATTTCGATGGAAGCAAAACATGAAATTATAGCAAAGCATGAACGTGGCGTTCGTATCGTCGATTTGGCAAACGAGTATGGTTGAAATCCTTCTACAATATCCACGATCATCAAGCAGAAGGAAGCTATAAAAACCTTCCAAAGGCATCACCATTATTTCTAAACTACGAACTGATTAAAAAAATAAATAAAAATTAGGTTAGCAATGTTATTTCATTTGTGTTTAGTACGTAGTTATTAGTGTACATACGTAAATAAAAAGAGAACAAATCGTTCCCTGCCACCCTTCCCTACCTCCTCCCCCTGCTGGCCTCACGTCATCTTTCGTTGTGGTAAGTAAAATTCCTTTCTTTTTTTTTTTAATTGATTTTAATAACATTTATTATCATTTATCACATTGCTATGTTATTTTATCATTATGTGTGTTATTACTCGTTTATTTGTGTATAAATTGTGTATATTATATGTAATTTAGCTGTGTTTAGGTGTGGTTTTATAGCGCTAGAACGGATTAATACATATTACATTATTTTTAACCCTCTTACGCCGATTGGACGTATTAAACGTCGAGTCAAAATGTCTCCCGTATGCCGATTGGACGTATCATACATCGGCTCAAAAAAGTTTTTTTAAAAAATTCGCGGAAAAAATACTTATAGCCTACCAGCCGAAAACTTTTGTATCACGCTCCTTGGGGGATGCTGGGAGTTCACGGATCAAGGCGTTGTTTTGTTTACAATCGCTACGCAGGCGCGCAAGCGCGAATTTCTTTCTTATCACACTAAAAAGTATCAGTGACACATCTCGGAAATTATTTCGTCACTTTGACATAATTTGTGCACCATTTTAAATTATCCTTTACATGAAGTATTATATATGAAAATGCGTGCAATTTCATGTAAAATACAACAAAAAAATACTCATGATTGTAGCTTTTATCAGTTTTGAGATATTTTCATATAAATAACGATAAGTGCAAAAATTTCAACCTTCAGTCAACTTTGACTCTACAGAAATGGTCGAGAAACGTAATTGTAAGCTAATATTCAATCATTTGCCTTCATTTTGCAACAAATTTGACGTCTCTAGCACAATATTTCGATTTATGGTGAATTTATGAAAAAACTTTTTCCTTACGTTCGTGCGATAACTCTTCCGATAAATTTTTTCGTGCGATTGTCCTAATGTTTGCACCCTTTTAAATTTGCCGTTACATAAAGTTTTATATATGGAAATGTGCGCAATTTCATGCACAATACAACAAAAAACAACCCATGGTTGTAGCTTTTATCAGTTTCGAAATATTTTCATATAAATAACGTTAAGTGCAAAAATTTCAACTTTCGGTCAACTTTGACTCTACCGAAATGGTCGAAAAACGCAATTGTAAGCTAAAACTCTTATATTCTAGTAATATTCAATCATTTACCTTCATTTTGCAACGACTTGGAAGTCTCTAACACAATATTTCGATTTATGGTGAATTTATGAAAAAAAAAAAAAAATTTTCCTTACGTTCGCGCGGTAACTCTTCCGAAAAAATCAGAATTTTTTGTGCGATTGTCGAAATGTTTGCACCATTTAAAATTAGCTGTTACATAAAGTTTTATATATGAAAATGTGCGCAATTTCATGTAGAATACAACTAAAAATGATTGAAGGTTGTAGCTTTTCTCTTTTTTCTAAATATTTGCATATAAATCACGATAAATAGAAAAAAAACCACGTTCGGTCAAATTTGACTCTACCGAAATAGTTGAAAAACGCAATTGTAAGCTAAAAATCTTACGGCCTAGTAATATTCCGTCATTTTTCTTCATTTTGAAACAAATTTGAAGTCTCTAAAACAATATTGTGATTTATTGTGAATTTTTGAAAAATATATTTACCTTCACTACGCGCGCCGATTCGCGGCCGCAAGTCTCCGAAATACGTACATCGCATTATCCTAATATTTGCTCCTTTTCATATTAGCCTTTTTATAGTTTCATATATCAAAATGTGCGCAAATTCATGAAAAATACAATAAAAAATAATTGAAGGTTGTAGCTTTTTCCATCTCCGAAATATGTGCATATAAAAAAATATATATTTAAAAATTTCGACATTCGGTCAAATTTAACTCGTCCGAAATGGTCGAAATCTGCAATTCTAATCTAAAACTCTTACAGTATCGTAATATTCAATCATTTGTCTTAATTTTGAAACAAATTGGAAGTCTCTAGAACAATATTTAGAATTACGGTTAATTTTTGAAAATAACATTTTTTTACGTCCGTGCGTTACGAATTCGTACATCATTTTGTGATAATATTTTTCCGGTGTTGATTTTATTGTTTTACTATGTATTATATATCAAAAGGATTGCAATTTAGTGTACAATACAACGAAAAAAAAAGTAACTCGTTAGCTTTGACCGTTTTTTGCACAGCGTGATTTGAATACAATTATCTATGAATTTTTTTTTTTTCGCTACCATATATCGCATTATTTACATATGATAATGATATTATTTTTCATTTCTGATGATTGCATACTAAACTTCAGGCAATGGAAAAAAAATGAGCCAAAAATGAACTCTTAATCTTCAAAACTAAGCGCGCTGTGATTTTTTGAAAATATTATTTTTTCCGCTTCCACGCTCACTCCAAACCGGCGCCGGCATACAGGAGAGATTTTGATTTTTAGGGCTTCGGCGTAAGAGGGTTAATGGGAAAAAATGCTTTGAGATACAACTGTTTTGATATACGACGATGGTAACGGAACAAATTAAATTCGTATGTCAAGGTTCCAGTTACTGGATAATGTCTCTCTTTGGATACTTCGATTTTGCCAAATCTTGAGGGCTACAAGAACAGTTGATTACTATTTACGTATCATATAGACTAATTAAAGTAAACATATCTTTAAATAGGCTTATATTATTAGTATCAACAAAACATTTACTGGCATGAGTCAGAGGCCCTCTCTCTCTCTCTCTCTCTCTCTCTCTCTCTCTCTCTCTCTCTCGTCTCTCTTCTCTCTCTCTCTCTCTCTCTCTCTCTGATCAAATTAGTGGATAATGTCTCTCTTTGGATACTTAGAATTTGCGTTGTAATCTAACCAGAAACTGTTTTGTTATTATTACTGGAAACAAGCAATGATTTTTTCATTATTTGTGCTTTTGGACTGTTATATGTAAACTTTGCGCACCGCAAGCTAGTATGTATTCATTCGCTCGGAAACTAGTTCCGCATATGAGGCGTCACTAAAAAACATAGAAAAATATGACATAAAAAGTGTCGAAAATCATCATAACCTCAAAATTTTTGTTGTAATCTAACCAGAAACTTATTTTTATTAATATACTGTGCTAAACTATAAAGGATTTTTATCATATTATGCGTTTTTTAAAAGCGTCGTTAACTCGGAGCGTCGGAAGCGTCAGCGTCGTAACCTCGGAACAGGTGTCGTAACCCAGGATGGATTTTTCCATTGAATATTTAAGAAAATGCGTCGTAACCTCGGAACGTCTTTAAGCCGGAACCGTCGTAACCCGGGGACCGCCTGTAACTGGTTGTAATGATGGCCAGTTCAATGGTTACCCATATATTACCTTATCACAATCCTATTGTTCTTGCATATGCCTGATTTTGTGATAGTAGTTATATAGGTAGTCAGTAATGTAGTAATTTCTGGGCTCGACCTGTGTCGCCCAGTGAAATGTTCCTATAGCACTCATTTCTAGGTATAAATAAATGCTAAATATATCAGAGAAAAAAGCCATATGGAATGCCAAAGTTACTACCTCTAGCTCGCTCACCCTCAAAGGGTATCGGTATAGCATCAGGGGCGAGTGGAAGCCACTATCACAGATACTTCACCAAATAGATCTCTCCTCTCTCAAAATCCCCCCCCTGTAGAGGTGCCGTTACAACGGATACCTTCCGCTCGCAACTACTACCGCCTCTGCCAAGAACGCCATTCCTTCTTTAGCACTCGAAACGTTAACACTTTTGTTTTTGCCTGCAAGGTATTTGTGAATTTTGGAAGTCATCATGTCTTCAGACCTGCAAGAAGCATCTTCATCTAAGTTGAGTATATTATTTGTTGACTTTGAACGGGGTTAGGCAACTATGCATCAAGTATGGTTTTGTTTATAATGAAGCGTTGAATGGGCCATTTTGGATGCATTGTAGTCCGTCCGCGTGCTTGGTCTTCTCAACTTTTTATTGCGGCATATATTTTACGTTGCCCTTTTTTGCACATCACAGTATACGTTACTGTTGGCGTGAAATTTTACCATTTCACTCCTGATGGGTTCCGATAGGTTGGTGTATCACGGTTTGAACCATTACATTATTAGCCTCTTTAGGGGGTTTCCCTCGTTTATCATCAGTCCTTCAGGAGCGATTTGGTTCCCTCACGAGAGTGCGGTGATAATTTTCATTCTTACATCATGCGCGAGTATTGTGTTTTAGGCGACCTAGGCTAGCCTAGCGATACGCCATTTTAGTTTTGGGAGGTAAAGGAAACCCTCATTCATTCGCGGTGCTCATGCATGTAGTGTATGTGGTATTATTTATTTTATTATATTATGATATTATATTGCTAATTGTATTTTGATGAGGTTTGGAAGTCCTACACGAATATTTACCTACCCTAGCCTACCCAATCAGATCTAGGCTAGGTTTTGGAAGGTAGGCTAGGCGGTTTAGAGTACTTCTCGCTACCCATAGTTGGTACTAGTCCTGGCTAACCTGACCAGACTAACATTTTAGTTTTGGAGAGTGATCCTTTACTAGAGAGTTCCTCTCTTGTTACGTAATGTAGGTGCTAGGCCTATCTTACCTGACCAGGTCAATATATTCAATTTTGGAGGGTTAGGTTAGGCTCTAGAGTGTTCTCTTTTGTGACGAACTAGTAGGCGCCAATCCTAGGCTACCTGACCAGATCGGGGTATCCGATTTTGGAGGGTTAGGCTAGGCTCGTAGATGGGCTTGCCTTTATTCGTCAGTACTTCCAATAATTCCTTATCAATACATTTTGTAAAGTATAGCCTTGGCCGGTACCTCCTTTAGGGTGTCAGTTGGCCTGCCGTCTTCTGCCCCTTTAGTAGTAGGCTATTTCACGGCTTCTCGGAGGGTGGTAATCACCTGACCGGTTGCTGTTGCTAGTTTACCTTTCTCCTCCGGGCTCTTCCTTCCGTTCCGGACTAGTTCCGGCGGTGCTTCGCTAGCTCGCTGACCTAGTAATCCTACCTGTGAACAGCAGCTGGAGCTTCGAGCACTGTTCCGGGGGATTAGTCGGAGGAGGTTAAGGATTAGAAGATTTTGTAGTCTCTGTTGGTATGTCTCCGGGCCTGTGTTTATTCCGGCGAGGTGTGGTCTACCTTCACATTCGCCAGGATATTATACGCTGGAGTTCTTAGTACCGCTGTTCCCGTCGCTCTGTTTTCCTTATTTCTCTGGTGTTATCGCTGCTTCCCCACTCCGGTGGGGGTGGAACTAGGCTTAGAGAATGCGTTTCCAATTGACTTGGAATTGCTACTCTACGCCAGTGCGATCAGACTCAGGCTTAGGTTTTAACTTGTTTCCCTGTTCTGCTCCTATCAGGCCAACTCCGCTGGTCATAGCTATTGCGATAACGAGATTATGGTTTCCGGAGCAGGCGGAGACATTCAGAGCTTTAATGTTAAGAAAAATTTTATTATGTAGCCTCTGTTGGTATGTCTCCGGACCTGTGTTTATTCCGGCGAGGTGTGGTCTACCAACACATTCGCCAGGATATTATACGCCGGAGTTCTTAGTACCGCTGTTCCCGCCGCTCTGTTTTCTGTATTTCTCTGGTGTTATCACTGCTTCCCCACTCCGGTGGGGGCGGAACTAGGCTTAGAGAATGCGTTTCCAATTGACTTGGAATTGCTACTCTACTCCGGTGCGATCAGACTCAGGCTTAGGTTTTACCTTGTTTCGCTGTTCTGCTCGTATCAGGCCAACTCCGCCGGTCATAGCTATTGCGATAACGAGATTATGGATTCCGGAGAAGGCGGAGACATTCAGAGCTTTAATAGTTGGTGTTTACCTTTAGCTAGCTTTAGTAGAACTAGTCTAAGTGTACACATACTGCCGAAATTAACGCCGGCGGAACTATTTTGACGATACTCATGTATCAATTCCAACTTAATGATGGTACGCTGTCTGGAGTTGGGGTGCGCAGCCGTTCTCCAGCAACCGTGTGGGCATGAGTTCTGCCGATCTCATGCCAGCTGTGCAGTGCAGGTTGATGACCTCTTAGTCTGGCATCCAGACGGCTGCGAAGTGTGTTACGCTTTGGTGGGGAATGTGACTAATGAGTCGGTAGGTACCATCCTCACCTCAGTAATGTTTTGATATTTTGGGTATAGTTCCGCCACTGGAGGATCTGATTTCGTCCTCTCTTACAGACCCCTCTGGCGCTCAAGGCCTCCTCGTTGTCGAACCTTAAGGTCTGGGTGGGGGGTTATGGGAGGAACGTTGCCGCTGGATGCCCCTACATGCTGTCGGAGGAGATGTGTTCTCTACTTTATCCAAATGCAAGGACGTCGGCAGTAGTAGCTAGGGAAGTGGCGGCCCCTATCATTGAGAGGATCCTTTTGGAAACCCAGGCCCCTCCGGAAGACCAAGAGGGCTTGTGCGAGGAGGTGGCAGCCATCAGTCTACATCGCAAGCCAATGACCGTCAACTCACAGGAAGAAGGCAGGGAGGTAAGTGAGGCAGGTGGCTTTAGATCTAAAACATTTGCTTTTAGCCCAGCTCCTCCTTCCTCTTCCTTTCAGGGCTTCTCAAAGTCCATGATCCTTGGGGATAGGTCTGGTTCTATGATCCCCAAGGTGAAAACCCTGAAAAAGAAGTCCCTGCCAAAGGCTGCCAGACCAGCTAAGCCTTCTCCGGCGGGCTCCGCCAGGTCATCATTGGCCCCCAAGCCTTTGGCTTCCTCGGAAAAAGCTACTCCCCCGCCTAAGGGGTCGAGAGCTAAGGGTTCTAAAGCCAGACCGATGGAGTCCGGCTTCGACCCTGATGCCTTCGCTAATCTTCTCATGGAGAAGATGGGCAGTATTGTTAACTCAAGATTCCAATCGATGTCCTCTCAGCTCGCCTCGGGGTTAGAGACATCCGGGCAGTCCATCCTGTCTCTGGCTCAGAGACTACAGACTCAGGAGAGCTTGCTGGCCGGACTTATCCAGTCCGGAGGCACACAGCAGTCCTTTATTGTGCCGGATGCATCTAAGCTTCCGCCATTCGAGGACAACAACCCATGGTGGTTGGCGCTGCATGCTCCCTTTTCAGATGGCATGCTGACAATTGAAGGCTGCGGAACCCGTCCCGTGGAAGATTACGAGCTTCCCGGCGGACCTCCAATTTCCCTTCCCAGGCTACGCTCGGTTAGCCGAGGAAGCATTTGTCAGGGTAGACAGGGTCCCAAAGGAGACTGTGATCCATCCTAGGGATCAGGCACAGTCGGCATGGGTCTGCACCCTTTCGGAATGGGATTGCGTCAACACCAAGTTGACGCCACACAAAGGTTGCTACACCATGTTCGTGGTGGGGGATAACATCCTGACCCCTTGCACATCTAAGATAGCGGAGTTAACTCTGCAGGCTGGAATGGAGGAGAAGCCAATGCCTCAGCTTCGAGAGACAGAGCCTACTCTCTGCTCTTTCCCGGAGATTTGGAGTGCTGGGTGGGAGCTCCGGAAACGTTCACAGTGGGCAATCTCGATCCAGAGTGTGCTTCCACACAGTTTAGTTAACGGTTACCCAGAATTCCGGATGCCATGGTAAAGGCAGAGTTTGAGGCAAAGTGTAGACTGAGTAGGTCGATCAGCTCGGTTACTACTTCAGAGTTGACGGCCTCTTGTCTACACTGAGGAACCTCTATTCCGGGTCCTAACAAAGTCGCTGCTGCAGACTTTCCAGTGTGACCTGTATGACTTTGTGGTTGCTAGGCGGAACTGCAGGAAGCATGTCCTTGCCAATGCTTCCATCAAACTTGAGCCTAATAAGCTTATTAAAGCATCCATCTGGGGACCCAACCTCTTTCCTGATGACATGGTTAACAACGTAGTGAGGCGGCTAGGGCTAACCAGAACCTTTGTGTCCACTGGGGCCTTCCCTCCAAAAGGAAGTTTGAGACCTCCGGACCGCAAGCCAAGGGTAGGAAGAGGGCCAGGAAGTATCAGCCCTTCCAGACCTCTCAGACACAGACGGTGGTGCAAGCAGTTCCCGTCTCCCAGCTTGGTCAACCTTTGACCTCTAAGGCACGACCACAACAACAATTTGTACTGCTACAGAGTCAGCCAACTCAACAGTCCTCGAGTTCGGCTACTTTCGTGACATCCCCGGCCTTCAACGCTTCGTTTGAAGCGCAAGGGGTGTTTTGAGGCTTTGACAGGCACGCAAGGGGTAGCAGAGCAAGAGGAGCTTACCGGCACAGAGCTGGTTCCAGAGCTCTCTCCATAGGCAGAGGTTTCAGAGGAGGCAGAGGAAGTAAGACCTCATCCAGTCAATGAGCCTCTCCAGGTAGACGGGAGACTTTACCTCTTCCGGGACCATTGGACCTTCAGTACGTGGGCCCACAGTATCGTATCAAAAGGTCTGGGGTGGAGATGGATAAAAGGGCCTCCTCCACCAGTCAGCTTTCACCAAATTCCAATGACAGACTTTCTAGACTATGCCAAAGACCTTCTTCAAAAGAAGGTAATAAAGAAAGTCAGTCACCTGAAATTTCAAGGACGTTTGTTCAGTGTACCAAAGAAGGACTCGGACAAACGAAGAGTGATTCTGGACTTGTCCCGTCTCAACTCATACATTCAATGTGACAAGTTCCGCATGCTAACCGTCTCGCGGTGCGGACATTACTTCCCTTTGGGGTCGTCCCCACCTCTATTGATCTTACAGACACTTACTATCATGTCCCGATAGCAAGAAACTTTTCTCCCTACCTAGGCTTCAAACTAGGAAAACAGGCTTACTCATTCAGAGTCATGCCATTCGGGCTCAATATAGCGCCCAAAATATTCACCAAGCTAGGAGAGACAGTAGTGCAGGAACTAAGAGCTCAGGGGGTGATGCTAGTAGCTTACCTAGACGACTGGCTCATTTGGGCAACCAACGACAAGGAATGTCGCAGGGCAACAGCCAAAGTAATAAAATTTCTAGAGTATCTGGGATTCCAGATAAACAAGAAAAAGTCCCATCTCATTCCGGCGTCTCGCTTTCAATGGTTGGGAATTCAATGGGACCTGGACCTAACCGCACACAAACTATCTCTTCCGCCGAACAAGTGCAGAGAGATAGCGAAAGCTGCGAGACAATTCCTCAAGAACAGGCGGGCTTCTCGTCATACCCAAGAAAGAGTTTTAGGTTCACTTCAGTTTGCTTCGATAACAGATGTTATGTTGAAAGCCAGACTGAAGTACATCAATCGGGTATGGCAGAAAAGAGCCAACAGCAGGCTCAGAGACAAAATCTTCTTGATTCCGCTGATACTAAGGAAAAGACTTCATCCATGGACGAGAGTCAAGAATCTTTCCAAGTCAGTGCCACTACAATTTCCCCCGCCGTCTCTGGTAGTCCACACGGACGCCTCTCTGAGCGGATGGGGTGTGCCATTCTCAGTACAAGAAGGTTCAAGGAACATGGTCGACAACATTCCACCAGTTCCATATCAACGTACTAGAAGCAATGACCATTTTCCTGACCCCTAAACAACTAGCTCCGGCCAGGAATATTCATATCAGACTAGTCTTGGACAGTGCAGTGAAAGTTTACTGCATAAACAGAGGAGGCTCCAAGTCGAGACACATAAATCAGGTGATGATAGCAATCTTTTCATTGGCAATGAAACATCATTGGCACCTGTCAGCCACTCACCTGGCAGGAGTACAAAATGTCATTGCGGATTCACTGTCCAGAACAACTCCGCTGGTGTCGGAGTGGTCCTTGGACGCAAAGTCATTCAATGGGATTTGCCTACAAATTCCGGGCCTTCAGGTAGACCTGTTCGCCACGAAGTCCAACCACAAACTTCCGTGTTATGTGGATCCCAATTTGGATCCTCTGGCTCACACCACAGATGCGATGTCCATAGACTGGAACAATTGGCAGAAGATTTACCTATTTCCGCCAATAAACCTCTTGATGAAAGTTCTATACAAACTCAGATCTTTCAAAGGACAGATAGCACTGGTAGCACCCAACTGGCAGAAGAGCAATTGGTATCCTCTTCTACTAGAGTTGAAACTCCGTCCCAGACGGATTCCCAACCCAAAGCTGACTCAGGTGTCAGCTTCCTCAAGAATTCTGAATGCCCTAACTTTATGGACTTCATGAAGTTTGCGGCACAAAAGGATGCTAATATTGACCTGCTAAACACTCTGTTCGTGGAGTCAGACAAAAGAGAATCGACACTCCGGCAGTATGATTCGGCAGTGAGGAAGTTAGCCATCTTTCTAAAAGAATCAGATGTTCAGACGATGACTACGAATCTGACAATTTCTTTTTTTAGAACTCTGTTCGAAAAAGGCCTAGCTGCTAGTACCATTACTACGACTAAATCTGCCTTGAGGAAGATATTTCAGTTTGGCTTTAATATTGATTTAACAGATTCGTACTTCTCGTCTATCCCTAGAGAATGTGCTCGCCTGAGACCGGTAGACCGTCGTCACACAGTCTCCTGGTTTTTAAATGACGTACTCAGGTTGGCTTCAGATACTGATAATGAATCATGCTCATATATAACCCTTCTCAGGAAAACATTATTTTTGATGAGTCTGGCCTCAGATGCCAGAATATCTGAACTGTCGGTTCTCCCTAGAGAACCAAAACATATTGATTTCCTACCATCAGGAGAAGTTCTGCTCTCTCCAGATCGGAAATTCTTAGCAAAGAATGAAGACCCACAGAACAGATGGTCTCCGTGGAAGATTGTCCCTCTTCCACAGGACCCATCATTATGTCCTATCATTACATTAAAATCTTATTTGGGCAGAACTTCTAAAAAGTCTTTAGGTCCTCTTTTTATTAGAGAGAATGGTGGAACCATTTCCTTGAAGGCCATCAGACAACAAATTCTTTATTTTATTAAACAAGCCAATCCGGATTCAGTTCCTCATGTCCATGATATCCGAGCAGTGGCTACCTCAGTTAATTATTTTCATCATATGTAATTGTAATTTGTATATTATCATCATTGTTTGTGCTATTAATTACCTTTTGGTACTCCCTTTCACCTACCAGCCTCACTTATAATCCCTGCCTTTTTGCCTTTTGTTCCGGACTGGATTGCTTTTCAACCCACTCCTGTACTTCTACATAGTTCATTAATTTGTTTGTTTTTATGTTCATTACCTGTTGTATTTTTCCTGGTGAGGGTATGGATTTGGTCATATTAGATGTTAATTACCAATTGTATTTTGCTATCCTTACTCTGATTATGAAAACAATAATTATAAGGAATTTTATTTCCCTTTCATATTAAGTTTTTTGTTTACATTCTATTTTCCAAGCTTGTAATGCCAATTCTCTGTTACTATTTCACTGGGCGACACAGGTCGAGCCCAGAAAAGGGATTTTGACAAAGGAAAAATCTATTTCTGGGGGAAGACCTGTGTTGCCCAGTGAACCCTTTGCATTTCTGTGGCAAGTTCTGGAACCTATTCCCGCGTAAAAGTGGGGGAGCACTATAGCAACACTAATTTATCTTCCCTTCATCCTAAGGGCTCCAGTCAATAGTTGATGAACCTTTAAAACAGGCAGTCTATGGAACTCCTGTGGTTCAGCTTGATTTGAATCAACTGCCATTAGTTTGTTGTGCAGCCACCAGGGTGGTGCCACACAACTTCCCAACAGCAAAAGTATGCCATATCTCCTTTGTTTTTATGAAAATAATTACTAGTACAGGCAGTCCCCAGCTTATGATGGGGGTTCCGTTCTTGAGACATGTTGCAAGCCGAAAATCGTTGTAAGCCGGAACATTGTAAAAAATCTTAAGAACACCTTACTTTTAATGCTTTGGGTGTATTAAAAACTGTGTAAACTGGATTTTTATAGCATTTTTCTTTAAAAACCTTCAAATATTGATTATTTTGCATTTTTAGAGCCATATTTCTTCTGTCAGGTTGGCATCGTAAGTGTTGTTACCCTGGAACATGCATCGTAAACTTGGAAATAATTTACGATGAATATAATTGAAAAGTGTTGTAACCTCGGAACATCGTAAGCCAAACCCGTCATAAGCCGGGGACTGCCTGTAATGAAAAAGTGTAGTCAAATATGTTTTCAATATTAACTTTAAAATATATTTTAAGGTCAAAACCTTTACAATCGATCCCTGCTATTTACGGACTCATGATTTGCAGACTCACCTATTCGCAGATTTTTGTATGGGCCTCATATACCCATTATTTGTGGAAAATTCACCTATTTGCAGTATTTTTCAATCAGAAATATTCACAAATTACTGTATTATCATTTTTAGGACTAGAGGCACTTTTTGTTATACGTAAAAGTATTAAAATACTCGGGTATAAGTATTTTTTAGAGATTTTTTGTGTGTTTTATCTATCAAAATAAGCAGTTCTCAGCATTTGTAATGGGGTTTTAAGTATTTGTGGATTTTAGCCATTTTGCAGGGTATCTGTTACCCATTCCCCGCGAATATGGGGGTCCGCTGTAATCAAAACAATGAGACATTTGCAACACAGGAATTCCTTACTCTTAGATTGCTTGAAAGACTTATAGGTGATATGGTTTTTATAATTTCTTTTATATACCTATATATTTACCCATGAGATCAGATGATGCTAGAAGTAAGAAGCGCAAGCTTAAATCTTTATGCTATTTAATGTTTATCCCATTAGCAAATAGTTTAGATTCATTTTCCTCAACAGATGGCGCACTGATGTGCTTTGGTTACGTTTTGACGGTAACATTCAAATCCACTGTGATCGCCAAAATCATTCTTTATTTTTGTCATCTCACTACCCACTACAATCAAAATAAGTGACAAAGAAACTAGTAGCAATAATTATGAAGACAGTAAATTTAGGATATAAAAGTCACCAATAATAATTTGCTGATTTTGAGAAAACTCTACTACAGTTGACTTACGATTAGGCTAACCCAGGAATGTAGGCTAAATTTGTTAAATAAATTACACAATTAATATTTTAAAGGAAATTATACAGTATGAAGTTATAAAAGGATGAAGTGAAAATATATGAATAATAAGATGATAAAAAGCTGTATCAGAACTTAGCCAAGTAGAGTATGCTAAGTTGGAAACTAGGCTATTTGTATGTGAAATTACCTTACAAGACTATGCTTCCACTCTGACACAGGCCAGGAACAACACTCCGAGCAAGGGTTAGTGGTAGCACAAAAATTGGAACGTCACTTATTGCAAGTGGTAAGGGGGTCGGTAACGGAGGACGCCAAAAACATCGAACATGGAAATCCTGGAACCCCCGGACACATGCACTCTTGGTGGAATCCATGATAAAAGATAAGCAGGCACACACACACACACACTGAAAGCAAAGCACAAATAAATCATAGGCTAAGAAAGAAACTGGCCGTGGAAGGAGAGCGTAAAAGAAAGACTGATGCGTCACGAGGTGCCAAGCTCGGTCAGTGACCAGCTTCCACCTCATATACATATGAGTTGCCAGATGCTACAGATTCCTTGCTGTACAATCTTTGATTGCTTTAGCCGGTTCCAGCTAACACTAGAAGATCATCCCATTGTTAAGACCTAAGGTTTGTTAGCTATGAAAAATGCAAATTTATTAAAAATTTATTTTAGAGATGTATTTTATATTTCATAATTTTCTGTGGTCCAGCCTGTTTCCAAGGTTCCAGGATTTAAGGTTGAACTATATATATACAGTGGTACCTCGAGATACGAAATTAATCCGTTCTGAGACGGCCTTCGTATCAAGAGTTTTTCGTATCTTGGAACACATTTTACATGTAAAATGGCTAATCCGTTCCAAGCCCTCCAAAAACACCCCAGTAAATTATATTTCCAGGCCTAAAACACATGTTCTAGGGTTACGACGGAAGAAATATGACTCCAAAAAGGCAAAATACTGTACATACTTGAGTAATATTCAACTGCATGTAATGTTCAACCCCATTTTTACTGCATATATTAGGACTTTAGCATATGTCCCTTAGCAATAAGCCTAGCCTATGTTAGCGGTTGCTACTGTAGCCTAGTCTATGATTCTGACATCTAAACCTAAGAGCTAAAAGCTTAGAATATGCCAATAAAATGTATAAATAATCAGTATGTACTCATTTCAAATAATTATTAATTAATCATTAACTATAATACACAAACAAACAAAAAACAAACCTTCCAATCGATTGTTTACATTCTCAGCTCTTACCCGTCTTACGAGTATCGAACGAGCGCCAAGCAATCATTTTTCCTAGCACACAGTAAGCCATAAATTGTCATTAGTATCTCTCTTCAACTAATGAAACTTCCAAACAGTATAATAACCATTCACTTCTATTCTTTATTCTATCTTTACCTAACGGAGGTACCGAGTTACTGACAGCTATAATGAAACATACGCAATACGTATACATAACATAATAATAAAACAGAAGAAGAATTCTAAAAAATGTGTATTTGTTGGCAGTCTGATTTATTTTATATTTTATGATATCTAATTCACTTTTTTTTTATTAAATGTATTGCATGTACTCATTTCAAATAATTATTAAGTAACCATTAACTATAATAAACAAACAAAAAAAAGCTTCCAAATCGTCTGTTTACATCCAGCACATACGAGTATCGAACGATCGCCAAGCAATCACTTTTACACAGTAAGCCATAAATTTTCATTATCTCTCTTCAACTACTTAAACTACCAAACAGTATAATAACCATTCATTTCTATTCTTTATTCTATCTTTATCTAATGTTCTTTTTTTTTTATTAAATGTATTGCATGAATACTAAGTTTTTCAATTTACAGCAACCTTTTACCAATAGAATACTTAAAGCACAAGGGGTAGATGCTGACCAATAGGAGAGCAGGACCTTATGGGGTGACTAGCATCAGGAATCAATGGGAGAGCGGGAGGATGGTGGCGAGTTTACTCAGTTGGCGGCGCTGGAGTTTTAAAATTGTTCTCGGTGGTCCGGGCAAATCTCGGGGACTTTATAGCAACAACCTTTCGTATCTTGAAAACTTTTCGTATGAAGAGCAGTAAAATTTTTCTTATTGGCTTTCGTAACTTGGATTTTTCGTAAGTTGAGCCTTTCGTATCTCGAGGTACTACTGTATATATATATATATATATATATATATATATATATATATATATATATATATAGTATACGTATATATATATATTCACACATATATATATTTATTATATTATATATATATATATATATATATATATATATATTTATTTATTTATTTTATTTATTTATTATATATATATATAAGTTGACACACAATCAGCGGTTTTTTGTTATTAATTGAGCAGTTTTTGGTTAACATTTTTGGGAATTGGTTTTTCAAGTTCAGTAGGATTTTCATCCTAATCAAGTTCAAATTCATTGTGTGGGCCAGTCAAGCTTTTCACAGTAACTTTGTCAGCTTTAGTAAATGCTAAGATATTGTGGACAGATTGTAATTGCAAAATCCCTTGAAAATGTTGACATAAGTTGTAACACCTCCAGTCACCAATGGATATTCACTGACTAGCTATTGTGACGGTGACAGTTACAAAGTCATCAATCATTGATCCATCGTCAAGGAAATGATACATATTGAAAATCACCAAAAACATCTAGGATAAAAAACATTAAAGACATGAATGCCATGGCATGTAAGTAACATCATGAAAGGTGTAATTTTTTTCAGCAGTGCTTTCATCTCATAAATGTAATAATGAAAGAACCAATCTTCAAGTACTTTAACTTTGAAGAAACTTGGCCTTTATCTTAGCCTTCCAAAGAGGATTTGAGCTGAGGCTTTAGACTGTTTTGTATTACAGGCAGTCCCCGGCTTACGAAGAATTCAGCTTACGACGTTCTGAGGTTACAACACTTTTCAATTATATTTATCAGACATTATTTCCAGGTTTACAACACGTTTCAGGGTTACGACACCTACAACGCTCATCTGGCAGAAGAAATATGACTCCAAAAATGCAAAATAATAAATATTTGAAGGTGTTTTAATGAATAATGCAATAAGAATGCAGTTTACATAGTTTTTAATGCACCCAAAGCATTAAAGTAAGGTTTTCTTAGGATTTTTGACAATGTTCCAGATTACGACGATTTTCGGCTTACAACGCGTCTCAAGAACGGAACCCCTGTCATAACCCGGGGACTGCCTGTATTTGGGTTGTACTTTACATATGGTGCAATATTCTTGCTAATTAAATATTGATTATTCATACGTGAACAAACCTTCGGTCTTAACAATAGGATCATTTCTAGCGTCTAGCTGGGTCTGGTTAAAAAAAACAGATGAAAGCCAGGAATCTTGTGATATCTGGCAACGCATGCGTAGATCGGGTGAAGGATGGTCAAAGACCATTCACCTATGATCGCGCATCAGTCTTTCTTTTGAACCGCCCGGGCGAGAGTTGTGTTAACCTCTCATGGCCTTTTCCCGGTTCATTGCCCGTTTCGCTTCTGTTTAGTGTGTGTGTCTGTGTGTTTGGCTGGTATTATGGCTTCTTCTGCTCCTTCTCGGCGTCAGCATATGTGCCCTGGAGTTCCAGGTTTTCCGTGTTCTCTTCTCGTTTTTTGGCTTCGGCAGTGACTGACCCTCACATCACGTGCAGTAGGTATCGTTCTAATTTTTGTACTATTACGAATCCTAGCATGGAATGCCGGGCATGGCCTAAGGAGCAGTGGAGGTTGTTTTATGGCAAGAGAGAACATTGGAGGGTTTCGACTCTTCCTACTTGGGAAGGTTTTGCGCCTCTTCCCGATGTTTCGTCTCCTGCAGTAGTCAACCCTCATAGTAGCGTTGTCCCTGTGTCTCCTTCCTTTTCTTCCATTGATTCGTCGATGGAAGTATCAGGAGGGGAGGCCACCAGGCTAATGTTTGTAATGTAGCCCCTTCTTCCTCGGGAGTTTATTTGGTTCCCAAGAAGGGTGAGGCTTTTTCATCATTCTCTTTTCTTCCAGAGTCGAAGGCGTCCAAAATGGCGGCGATTTGGAAGACGCTCAGGCTAGGGGGTACCCCGTCCTTGGATGGGTTGCTAACGCATTTTATGGAGGCTCGCACCCCCCCCCCTCCCCCCCCCTCCCCGGTCTGGCCAGGCCATCCCCCCTCCTCCCGGCCTCGTCTTCGTGGGTAGCGCAGGAGTCGGCCATCTTGTATTGCATCGCCATTGTCTGCTGCCGCTTCGAGTCGGAGTGATGCTGTGGCGTCAGCCCCATTGATGGCGTCACGGGGTCCGTCTTTGCGTATTCCTCCGCCAGTGGCATCTCATTCCATTCCCCCTCGCACCGAGGGGAAGCCGTGACGTCACCGCCACTTGTGACGTCACTCCCATCGTTGACGTCTCTCCGAGTCGTCTCCTCTGATCCGCCTTTCTCAGCTGTGACGTCATCACTGCCGCCCAATTTGCTACATCTCCCTTCCTTGTCATCAGAGCCCTCTCTGGCACATCAGTCTGAGGTCATATGCCAGGCAGTGCTTCAGAGGTTAGACTCTGTGTTGGACGTGAAGTTGGCTGCCTTATCGGTTGGGAGGACTGGTAGGAAAAGTGTTGCTTCGTCCCCGCCTCTTGAGAAGAGTGCGCATAAGAAACTAGTGCTGTCTTCCTCTCCCTCTTCCCCTTTATGCCCTGTCAGCGTATCAAGCGTTGGAAGGCTAAGGACTTTGCCCTTCCTTCGCCTTCAAGGGAGGAACAACGTGGACATGTTCCCGAGAGTGCTGTTGTTATGGGCAGTGTTAGTGGTGTGCGATCTGCAGGAGATGCTTCATCCTCTGCCTTGAATCTCGGACGTGTGTGTGTGTGTGTGTGTCCCCGGTCCATGCACATCGCAAGTGTGTTGCAACCTCCCCTACCCATGCACGTGATGTTAGTGTTCCTCCTTCTCGCTTATTCGTCGCCGTAAGGATCTCAAGGCGCCTGTCAAGAGGTCGAAGGTAGTTTTCACGGAGTTGGTGCAGCAGGAGTGTTTGCCTTGCTTCCAAGAGTTCGACTCTACGGGATTCTCCTTCGATCTCGAGCGTTCAAGTTTCCCCCATCTCATGTACGTACAGCCACCACGCCCGTGACCATTCATGGACATGTGGAGTCATCTGTTGAGGTAAGTGATGTTCTTAGTGTTATAGTGGGTACGTCTCGGAAGCCGACACATGGACCCAGCCCAGACAGGTTAGTTGGGGTTTCGGGCTGTTTGGCTGCTAACCCTTCCGTTAATTTTGGTGGGGAAGGTGCCTTAGAAGAGCCTCCACATCCTTCTTGTCGTCAGTCTCCGCTGCCGGAGCAGGAGGAGGGAGACACGCAAGAGTTTCTGTCTTCCTTTTCGGAAGTTGTTGATCTCATTCGTGGGTTTAACAATTTGGAAAGTAGTAGGACTCAGGCTCGGTCGTCTTACACTTCTTCTTGCTTGGAAGCCTTGGTGGGAGCTACTCAGAACCCCAAATCATCTCTTCAGCTTCCTTTGTCAGGGCACGTTCAGTCGGTCTTGCAGAAGGTTAACGCCTCTGTTTCGGACCGAGATGGTTCACTTCACTCTAGAGGCTCTACCAAACTACTACCCCCGCCTCTCATGAGACATAGGAAGTACTATGCTACGAGCTCTGCATTTTTGTTGTCACGCCATCTTAACCCAGCCATCATTTGCCTGAAGCTGGGTTTGACTTTGGAACCCGTGAGGTCGGTGGCTCCGTCCTTGTCTCCGCAAGATGCCTCAGCATTGGCATCTATGGCAGCCTCCATGTTGCAGATGGTTTCTTGTTGTGGTTGTTGCCAAGATAGCTTCCGACAGGTCCCCGGAAGGGTTGGTGAGTGCCTCCTCGCTTGCCAGTCTGTTGCAGTCTGGTGGGCAAGGCGTTTTCTTATTTGGTTCACCTGAGTGCTAATTTATGTGCTAATCTTCTGATTAGAAGGGATGCGGCTTTGTCTAGGATGGAGAGATTGCTCGACAGAGTCCTTGCTTCCTCCCAATTTTTGTTTCTTTGGACAGAACTCGAGAATGCGATAGACCGGCGCCAGGCTGACACCAAAGACAGACTGGTGCACCAGGCCGTGTCTAAGTCGGAGTCTCGTCCTCGGAGACGTCCGGCTCCTCCTCCTCCCCCTTTCCAGCAGCAGTCAAGGAGATCGTTGCCTGGTAGCCCGTTGAGGATCTCGAGTTCGGCAGGGCCTTCTCGTTTGACACTGCCTAAGTCAGAAGATCAATGCCCCTTTCGCTCTCGTTGTTTTAAGCCAAGAAGGGGCCCAAGGGGCAGAGGTAAAGGGGGCTGTCGGTAGGTTAGGCGCCTCTCCCTCTCTTGCGCCAGGGGGGTTTGCCTGGCTGGCCATTGGGCCAAGTGACAGAGTCATGGGGCAGAGAAGTTGGTGGTAGATGTCCTTCGGGTGGCATACCTACTGCCATTCGACTTCTCTCCTCCTCTGTTGGACAAGCCGCAGCCCAGGAAGGCATATCCTCCAGATTCTCTGAAGCTCTTTGCTCTTCGGGAGGAAGTGCAGACAATGCTGGACAAGGATGCGATAAAGGAAGTAGTGCGTCCATCCCCGGGGTTTTACAGTCACATCTTGGTGCCCAAGGCGTCGGGAGGGTGGAGGCCTGTGATCGACTTATCCACCTTGAATCACTTCATCAGGAAGACACGGTTCAAGATGGAGACCTTGCGCTCGGTGTTGGCAGCCGTGAGGGAAGGCAACTTCATGCTGTCGATAGACTTAAGGGACGCATACTTCCAAATCCCTGTTCATCCCATGTCCAGGAAGTTCCTTTGCTTCTCTCTTGGGGACAAGGTCTTCGAGTTCAAAGTCTTGTGCTCAGGGCTGACGACGGCCCCTCAAGTGTTCACAAGGGTCTTCTCTCTCGTGTCAAGTTGGGCCCATGCTCAAGGGATCCGTTTGCTGAGGTACCTCGACGATTGGTTAGTCTTGGCAGTTTCCAGGGAAAAGCTGCTGCAGGACAGGGATCGTCTACTTCGGTTCTGTCTGGAACTGGGCATTTTAGTCAGTCAGGAAAATTCGAACCTCGTACCCAGTCAAAGGATTCTCTACCTGGGCATGGTCATCAATACGACAGTGGCAAGAGTTTTCCCGTAGGATCAGAGATTGGAGAAGTTGCAGGCAGTAGCGCGCAACTTCCTGTCAAAGTCACATCAGTCAGCTCATCAGTTGCAGGTTCTTCTGGGAGTGTTGTCTTCCCTGTAGAAGCTGGTCCCTCATGGGCGTCTTCATCTTCAGTCTCTGCAATGGAGACTGGGAGAATTCTGGTCTCCAGCGGGGGACTCTCCCCTATTAATGGTTCCTCTGTCTCTGGAAGTGAGAGAAGACCTTTGTTGGTGGTTGGACAACCAGAATCTGTTGAAGGGTGTCCCTCTGCGTTCTCTTCCACCGGACTTCCTTCTGTTCTCAGGCGCCTCTCTCACAGGTTGGGGCGCTCATTTAGGCGAACTCATCGCTTCAGGCGTTTGGAGTTTGGAGGACAAGCAGCAACATATCAACGTCTTGGAGTTGAATATGGCTTTCCTGGGTCTGAAGGAGTTTCAGGGGAAGGTAGAGGGTCATTCTGCCGTTCTCATGTCGGACAACACCACAGTGGTAGCCTATGTGAACAAACAGGGAGGCCTGGTTTCACGTCAACTTCATGCCTTGACCGTCAAGCTTCACCAGTGGGCAGTAAACAATTCGGTAGAGCTCTCAGCCAGGTATATCCCAGGGAAACGAAACGTGGTCGCAGACAAACTCAGTTGCCGGGATCAGATCCTAGGCACAGAGTGGTCCCTTCATCAAGTGGTGGCAGACAAGCTTTTCCAGATTTGGGGGAGACCCATGCTGGACCTTTTTGCGACACACTTCAACAGGAAGCTGGAGGTGTTCTGTTCAGTGGTTCCAGATCCTTTAGCATTGGCAGAGGACACATTCCAACATCCCTGGGACCTGGAGGTGTATGCCTTCCCGCCATTTTATTTGATCCGTCAGGTTCTGAACAGGCTGATGAGTTCACAGGGTCTCAGAATGACTTTGGTAGCCCCTCTGTGGCCTCAGGCTGTCATTGTTGTCAGAGGTTCCGAGGGAGATTTCCCTTTGGCGACATCTCCTGTGTCAGCCCCATATGGAAAGGTTCCACCAGTCAGTAGAATCCTTGTCTCTTCACGGTTGGAGGCTATCAAGTATCTCCTCCGAGCGATAGGCTTTTTTCAGAGAACAGCTGGGCACATGTCCAGCAGCCTTGGAAAGTCAACCTCCATGGTTTACCAAGGCAAATGAGTGATGTACTGTTATTGGTGTCGTAAATGGGGTTTTTCTCCACTCACAACTTTTATTCAGCGAATAACAAGACTTTTTAACCTTCCTCAGAGACGAGAAACGTTTGTCCATTTCTGTCATTAGAGGCTACAAGGCGGCCCTGAGTTTGGTGTTAAGCCTTAAGGTTATCAACATCTCTTCCTGGGAACTTTCCCTGCTAGTTAAGGGGTTTGAGCAGTCGAATACTCTTAGAGAGCTCAAGCCTCCAACGTGGGATGTTTCCTTGGTTCTTAAGAGCTTCACTAAGAGTCTATATGAGCCCTTGCGTTGTTCATCTGACAGGAACCTGACACTCAAGACAGTTTTCCTTCTGGCTTTGGCATCTTCCAAGAGGGTAGGAGAGCTCCACGGCAAGAGCTATGAGGTGAAGCACACCAGGGGTTGGGGGTTGATGTCCCTTCGAATTTGTCTCGGAATTCATGGCCAAGACCCAAAATCCCTCTGTGTATGATGACAGGTTCACTTCGTTTTCCATTCCATCACTGACTGACTTTGTGGGTGGTGAAGCTCAAGAGCTTTTGTTGTGCCCTGTCTGGGCCCTGCATTGCTATCTTAAAAGGACTCGGCACCTTAGACCAGGCTGCCGCAGACTTTTTGTTAGCACAGGCCGTACAAAAGAGGTGTCTAAGAATACTATCTCTTTTTGGATATGGGAAGCCATCAGACAGGCATACTTGACACTTGATGATTCTACCACCACGTTTGTGCAGGCTAGAGCGCATGACGTTAAGAGGTATTGGTCCCTCTTTGGCTTTCAAAAAGAACTTGGCTATACATAGAGTGCTGAGCGCTGGTACTTGGTTACGCCAGTCCACATTCACCTCCTTCTATCTTAAGGATGTTGCCCACAGATCTGCGGACACATTTTCCCTGGGTTCTGTGGTGGCTGCCCAACAGGTTGTGTAACTCATGGTTGCCCTTAACAGGGCGCCTTTGT
The DNA here is from genome assembly GCF_015104395.2 of Macrobrachium nipponense. Taxonomy (NCBI): domain Eukaryota; kingdom Metazoa; phylum Arthropoda; class Malacostraca; order Decapoda; family Palaemonidae; genus Macrobrachium; species Macrobrachium nipponense. Next base: position 103,211,855 of record NC_061109.1, on the reverse strand, counting down.
ATCTTACCTAAGATGATTGTGTGGATGAGAGAATGAGTGAGTTGGCTGGTCTCCTTCTTTCTCTTGTACCTTTCCTTCTTCCTTCGGGCGGTTTAAGGAATAGACATGTCATTCGCTGGACTGTTCTGATACAGGTGAGTAAGGTAGTCATACTGATAGTTTGGTCGTGCAATATACAAATATCTTACCCGCTATTTGGTAGCATATGCTCCACTCCTTGGCAAGGAGGGGTTGGGAGTAATACAAACCCTGGTGTCTTGGTTTGTTATTGGACAGTCAAAGTTTCTCTTTGGTTCCCTATAGTACAATGGTTATCCCATATATCATTGTATGTCACTCAGGTTCTGAGTCGTTAGATATAAATTTAACTCGCTTCTCAACGGGCTTCATTTTCTTGTTAATTAAATATTGTATTTAGCCTGGGGTAATTTTACACTTCCTTTGATTGTTAGTGTGAGTAGTGCAGTTTTGTCTGCCCTTAACAATAAAAACAGGTTTTAATATTCATGCTGTTTGGTGATTTATAATAATGAACCAGCATTTCCAATATTTTGCTTTTGAAATGCTCCAGCTTCATGTAGCCATAAAATGTAAAGAATTAATTTTACATCTTATCTTTATCAAGGTATGAAGGTTACTCAAGTTTTTATTATTTTCAGCAGGACAGCAAATATGATGTAGGTGGTGGAAGGAAATTTGATTCATTAAGTGAACTTGTAGAACATTACCGTCGAAACCCTATGGTTGAACAATCAGGGACAGTTGTGCCTCTGAAGACTCCTTTCAATGCTACTAGAATTAACGCACGTGGTATTGATAGCAGAGTGAGAGAGCTTTCGGTAAGATCCAGAACATTTTGTGGTGTATTTGATTCAGGTAATGTTATCATACTGAAATACTATGCTTGATTTATATTATATGCATGCTATTTAAGATTTATTTATAAATATATATTAAGATATTTTACTGGTTATTATTATTATTATTCTAAACTAACAATATTTTTACACTTATCTATTTGGTGGCGGGTCATGTAGCGTCGACGTCAAACAAGTTTTGACCCGTCCTTACAGAAGGAACACCAGGGACCTGCCATGGGAAAAGCTGGTTTTTGGGAAGAATTTGAATCTTTGCAACAGCAGGAGTGCAAACAGCTGTACTCAAGAAAAGAGGGCCAAAAACCAGAAAATCGGAATAAGAATCGATATAAGAATATTTTACCCTTTGACCATACACGAGTTATTTTGAGGGAAACTGATCCTGGAATACCTGGTTCAGATTACATCAATGCAAATCTTATCACTGTGAGTATATTTAAAATTGCTAATGTATTAGATTATGGGTTATGGAAAAAAAATTTTTAGTAGGCAATTATTCAGACTTATGTGGTAAATTTATCCAAACAATTTGTCTTATTTTCCTGGTAAAAGGATCTGCATTCAGGTTGCAGTATCTGACATTGGAATGCTTGTCATCTTTTGTATCTCTTCCCAGTATATAGTGTATTTTCAATGCCCTGTAATGCTAGTTGAAAACAGAATTGTTATCATTATGTTTTATATATCTTATGACCACTTTTCTTGGATGTTAATTGTAAATCAGTTGCATGAGGGGAAACATGTAACAAATGCCAGAAGCCAAGTCTGGAATTCTTAGAAGTGTGTCATTATAAGAAGTTGTAAGTCTTAAGGCTTTAGGACAGGCAAGATTGTAGGATTTATCAAGGAAGCAACAGGACTGAATGATGCAACTATAAGAAATGCTAAAGATAGAACTTTAAGTGATAAGCTTTGGGCTTCCAGATAACTATATTGCTTTATCTATGTTATCAAAGTTATTACTTTTATGTGTGAAGGACTCCAAAGTCACACGAAAAACAGTAAGGCATTTTATTCCTCCAAAGTCACAGGAAAAAGTTCAAGGCATTTTATTCATATTTATGCTGGCTAGCTCATTTTTGTAGGTTTTTGGTTTTCATAAATTCAAACATGGTGTGGACACCATAAACATGGGGTTTGGCATGATTTCCTGAAATTAAGGGTACCCTTTAGGAGAGGGATTATAGTTTAAAACTTCTTCTATCTTATAATACTGTGTAAACATTTCTGCAATCATGCTGAGTGTAAGTTGCAATGAAAGAGCGCACTACTAGATTATGATAATTGAAACCCCCCTTTCAGTGATACTAAATTTATGCCATCAAATGACATAAGGAATGGATAGTAAATTTTGTTTTGTGTCCATGATATATAGCACAACAGACAAAAGGGTATGTTGTTAAAGGTTCTTTTGATTCAAAACCAACTCCTGAAATTTTCCATTAGTTTGGCAGAGTACTGCTCCAGAACATGTAGGTTACCATGCTGAGAAACTGCTGACTACAATCACTGAGCAAAATAAATGAATATCTACTGATCTTGTAACCTATAAATCAAGGAATCTCTGGAAACTCATAATCACTGAACTGAGGAGAAGTGCAATTCCATTCTCTTATCTTGGCCTGGCTTAACTGGTCATACCATTTGATTTTTTTATCACTTTGCAAGTCCATAAGAAACAGTTTACACTTGTTCAAGCCTGATTACAGCTGTATTAAAATTCTTGTTAATTACTATGTCATTCAAAAAAGTTATCAAAATAGCCTTCTTCATACGTGTGAATTTTTCAATCTGAAAATGACCCTGGTGTAAAATCATTGTTACAAACATTTCCAAATTGGTAAAAAAAAAAAAAAAAAAAAAAAAAAAAAAAAAAAAGCAGAATTTTTATCTGAAAGTCTGTGGTATGCCATAGATATATTGAAAGTCATGAGATGCGTATCAGATTTTAACAGTGTTAAAAGTTCTGCCAACTTCAAACTTTGTGTGTAACTTGGATGATTTCATTGAGTTAAACTTGGACCTTGACTTGGATGATTACATTGAGTTAAACTTGGACCTTGACTCCCATCAGACCTTTCTTTGGCTAAGTTTGTCATATAAACAATTCTTCAGTAGTTTACCTTTCCTCTTTTAACTAGTGGAAAATAGTATAAAATTTAGTATGCTGAGACAATCTCCTTAGCAAGTCTGCGGTATGCCTTAGATATATTGAAAGGCATAAGGTACTCATCAAATTTCAACTTGAAAAGATCTGCAGTCTTCAAATTTTGTGTGTAATTTGGGTGAATACATTGATTTAAACTTAGAACTTTACTCCTATCAGACTCCGTTTTAGTGAGAAGTTTGTTATATACTGTTGGCAATTCTTTAGCAGTTTCCCTTTCCTCTTTTAACCAGTGGAAAATGGCATAAAAATGAGTATGCTGGGAAGATCTTAAATGTGTCCAAGTTCTCAATCTTTTCTATAAAACCAGCCTTGACCTGGGCTTTAATTACATCATAGTAGTATACCATTTTGCAGACCATTACTGTTCTGTAAATACTTTTCATGCTTTGCAAAACTTGTAAAGCCAGTTTCTCATTTGATCTTAATATGCATAGTCCCAAATTGGGAAAGCTAAAGAATAGGTATGAGATGACAACTATTTTCATCTTTATATGAATTATCCAAAAGGAAGTCTGTTACTCCCTTTTCCAAATCCAGTAACTGAATCTGTATTACTATTTTCCAGATTCAAGAGCCAATTACCAGTCCAATCTAGGTCAAAATAGGTTTGCCAAATCTAAAATATCACATCGTACTTCTGAATCTATCTGCTGCATTTGCTTCACTTTCAAATCTCATATCATTTCCCATAAATTCATAATTACTACACCCAGCTTCTATCAAAGTAACCCTAGAAATACTTTGCATTCCATCTTTTTCATTTGTACTTTTTTCTTTATTATTTGCCCTTCCAAACCATTTAAGAGCTTAAAGTTTATTATTTTCCAACCAGTCTTTAACTGAACCTCTAATATAAAGCCATGTGGAGCTTCATAATAAGCTGTAAGTCCGTTTATAGAGCTAACAACACTGCTCTATGAATAGCTGTGTTTCTTACTTCCTCTAAATGATCCAACCCATCAAATTTATTGCAAGCAAATAAAAAAAACCTCACTTTTTAAAAGATAACAAAAAGATTAAAAAGTATTCTGCATTTTAAAGTTAATATTTATGCTAGGACCACAAATGTAGCTTTTTTATATACATTGTTACCTAAAGTTATTAGAACTCGCACCAATTTTATTAAAATCTTTTGGATAGTATGTTTACTCTTTATCAAAAGTTTAACAATGTGGTTCCAGAACCTGTAAATTCGGCCTACTAGCAAGTTATACAACCATAAGCAAATTCTGGCTCCCTGCATCTAGAATAGTATCTGCATCAAAAACACTGCTTTTTTCAATTTTCACAGCAAAATAATGGTAACAGAGAATCCATTATTACATCTGACTGGCTTGACACAGCAGTTAAATGCTCCTTTTTCTTTATTTTCTTTCAGAGCCTTCTTAGTTTTCATATTCACACTTGCTTGTACTTGTATTGTCACTGCTGCCTATATCTTTTTATTTTTATTCTCTGTTTTCATTTACAAATGCACAAAAAATACCAGTTGTTAGTCTGGACACTTCATGCATTTGTTTACCTAAAGTTTTAGAATGATAGTGCTTTAAAAAAAATGCCATCCTTTAAGGCATATAAAAGTCTCAACTCCTGCAGTCTATAATTTTTATTTAGCTTCAACATACATCTTATTTTTTGCTTTTCCATGAAATTTGCCTGCACACAATATGCAGTCAGATTCCTTTGAATAACAAGTACAAATTTATTAGGACTAGAAACTAAAGCAGTCATACTTCTTAGTTTGCTTTTTCTCATTTTATACTAAATAATGACTGCTAACTTCAAGAATCTTAGAGGACACACCTTCCAAAATTGGATAATTTAATAGTAATGGTGACTCAAAGATACTGGACATGGCAAGGCAATCTGTTCCAAAAGAAGTGTCTAAATCAGCATTGAATGAATATGAGATAGGTGAAATTAAAGTAATAAATATAAGGGTTATCTTTACCTTGCCTAAACTTTAATTCTGACAGCTCCTTCACCTGCAAATTTTAGTAGTAACTCGTCTGCAAAAGAATCTATCACAATCTGCTTTTCTTGTATAAAAAGTCTGATTAATATTACTAAGAGGGGAATAATAATAATAATAATAATAATAAAATACTAATAATTAGCCTTGTAATTGGCAGTACTTTACTGTCCAAAGGGTTCAATATACTCTGTAATTCATTCAACATATCTGCATAAGCAGTAAGCTGTGATTCACTCAGCGTGTGATTCACTCAGTGTTGCAATAGAAATGCTTAGTTCATTTAACTTTCTTGTCACTGCTCTTTGTAAGGCAATACATCAACTCATCACTGAATTCATTTTCAAAACATCTGTGTGAACAGCCCAAGAAATAAAACGCCTTTCAATCCAAACCAATAATCCTACAGTTCTCAATACAAGAGGCATGTATTATCAAGAAAAACTATATTTAATAAGCAAAACAAGAGAAACTGAGCAGTCTCAAAAGAGTAGCACAAAGGTAAAAAAAAAAGCATGTTGCCAAAATCCTCAGCAGTGAATGGTACAATAGAGAGCAGGACCCAGAAGAACAACTCAAAAGCAAATGGTGTAGTGCCAAACTCCTCGGCAGTAAACAGTGTGGTGTCTGTGGTGCCAAATTCCTTGGCAACAAAAAGCATGAGAAAAAGCTCCCCAAAGGCAAACAGTGCCACACTGAATTCCTTAATGATGAATGGCAACAAAGCACAAAGACCACCATGCTGAGTACAGTCCAGAAGCCTCTCTGACAGCCAAAGTAGAACATGGGGGAGAATAATGAACTGGGGAACTGTCTTTATCACAAACTTGATCCGATCTACAGCAATAACAATTATTGTTGGTGCCATGCAAAATTGAATCATCATCTATGCAGGACAAGTCTAGTGGAAATGCTCTATTGGAATCATTCAGTTTGTTCTTGTTCTCTCTATCCAAATAAGGAAGGTAGATCTTTTTTTTTTAGACTAACCTGTTGTTCCTACCCATAACAGACAAATAGATCAACACAATATTCCTGCTTCTGTCCAAAGATGAAGGGCTTCTGCTAGACTGAGCATCAAGGAATTCATGTCCGAGAACACACAGACCTTTGCTTTGCCAAATGTTTGCAATGCATAAGTTCTTTCAGATTGCTAAGGGTTCAAGATATTTTGTGTGAGGAGACTTCCCCAATCCCAGTTAAACTCCTGACATTTCTGTGTCCTTCCAAAAAGTGCCCCAAACCTTCACTTAGGCATGTTTAAAAAAATGTGAGGTTTGGGTTCTTCACTTCCCCCTGAGAGATTTACTGAAGCTTCAAATGGTCTACCTAACATTCTAGCATCTTGAACACTATTCAGCACTCCTTTGCAACAATGCAGTATTAGCAGAGTGGTTGATGGAATATCATACCAGTCTATTTGATGAGAGTAAACAAGGTCAAAATTTTTCTAATGACTTGCTTGGTAACACACAAATCAGAGCCATACAAACTTGGATCACAAGAATATAAAGTAAAGAATTATCTTAAGCTACCAAATTGCATGACAAATCAACAGTAAGGGAAGAAAATCATAAAGTTTGCCAACTTTTCTGTTGAAATGCTGCCAAAGTGATTTTTGGGTGCATAAGATTTGATGCTGGCACCAGGGCGACTGGAAAGAGGAGATGACAAGCACAGATCTACACTACTTCCCAACATACTGCACTTCCTGGCAATGCCAAGCTTTGAAGGTGCATGACTGGTCATATTGGTGGTAAGGCTAAACATGAGTGAGGGTGCCATCTCATGTACCACAAGAATTACCTAAAAAACAAGGTAGCACTAAGGGAGGGTAATGCTGATAAAGTTCAGTACTACTCATTCATTTTAACTAAGTGCAATCCTAAATTTTGAAAGAGAAATTTGTGATTGAGCGAGAGAATGAGAGCAGGAAGAGGAAACCCATGAAAGACAGAGAAGTATCACATGTTTGTTGCTTCCTCAATCTGTCGGTCGCCTTCTCGGATATTAACATAGCAATCATATTACTTTCATTCTAGGTCCTGCAAACATCAGCGCCTCAGTGGCGTGGTTGGTTTGGTGTTTGCTTCTCACCTCGGTGGTCGCGCGTTCGATTCTCAGCCATTCTATTGAGGAGTGAGAGATGTGTATTTCTGGTGATAGAAGTTCACTCTCGACGTGGTTCGGAAGTCACGTAAAGCCGTTGGTCCCGTTGCTGAATAACCACTGGTTCCATGCAACGTAAAAACACCATACAAACAAACAAACATCAGCTGAGTACACAAGTCATGTCAATAAACTGAAAGTGAATACTATATCCTAATATGGCAGTTACCTTGCAAACATGCCTGCTATTACTAGAATTCATCAAAATCCAAATCCAAAAGAAGTTCATGACAAACCGTAAAAAAAATAACAGAAAAATTGAAAGAACTTCACTATCCAGAAACACCAGTTGGTTACACTAGTAAGAGTAGGATACTACCTGCCAGTCAGTGTTTGTCTATAGGTCCCCTGGTTGAGGGTGTGGGAAGTAGACTGATATAGGTCATTACTAAAAGGAAATGGAGAGACTCTTTAGATTACTTTTGCTAGCATGGAAGGCAATGGATAGGCAAGTTTCGTTACAAAAACCTTCTTATAAACCCATTAGTACTTATGATTAGTGCCTTTCTCCCAACAGATGACCTTATACTGTTTTGGCCTGATTAGATAAAAAGATAGGCTCTTACTTGCAGTAAACCTTAGGATCTGTAAGGTGCATATGCTATGCTGCAGATTACTAGACAGTGTCTATGGATTCATAATTAGGTGTCCAAGTTTCCTGATTATGATTTTTGGTTGATTATAAGTTCATATGAAAGTTTTTTAATTGCAGTTAAGGAACTTATCAAAATTTAATAGACAAACCCATATTTGTTTTGAAATAATGGTTATAAATTGTTTTATTTTGTCACCTCTTGTTTCAACTGCTGCTCATCTTAATTTTTGTACACTCTTGTGAAGTAGTTTATGCTAAACTGAAGCTAATACTTGTAACATTATGTTTTCAGAGTGAAGAAGATGTAGGGATTGAGGGTAAGACATACATTGCAACCCAAGGATGCCTGCCATCAACTATAGCAGATTTCTGGTGGATGGTATGGCAGGAGAATACTAGTGTCATTGTTATGACCACCAAGGAAGTTGAAAGAGGCAAGGTAAGGGTCTTACATGTAAGTTTATTGTAAAGAGCAGTCTTATCTATTACAGTCCGCTCCTTGTATTCACGGGGGATGCATACCACCCCCTGGGATATAGTTAAAATCTGCAAATAGTTAACCACCCCCAGTCATGAAAGTTCAAATACCAAATGTATACATAAAGTATCATCCTACAAGAAATATGCCTTAAATTTATCCTGTTACTTTATTTATCTTTGAAATGATATTACAGTAATACTTCAATCTTACGCGATTTGATTTGTGCCAGTTCACAATAGGGTAATTTTTTCATTGGAAACTAATTATCAGACACGCAAACACAACATTTTCAAAATCTGGAGAAACCCTGCAAAAGTCTTTGTCTAATTTTTTATATAATTTATAAGTTTTCAAGCTTTTATGTGTAAATTAAATAACATTAAATAATGAAAATAATAATTTTTCTCTCTCTCTCTCTCTCTCTCTCTCTCTCTCTCTCTCTCTCTCACTGAGATGAGAGAATTTTTATGATATACAGGCGGTCCCCGGGTTACGACGGTTCCGGCTTACGACGTTCCGAGGTTACGACGCTTTTTCTTAAATATTCAATGGAAAAATCCGTCCTGGGTTACGACGCTTGTTCCGAGGTTACGACGCTGACGCTTCCGACGCTCTGAGTTAACGACGCTTTTAAAAAACGCATACTATGATAAAAATCCTTTATAGTTTAGCACAGTATATTAATAAAAATCAGTTTCTGGTTAGATTACAACAAAAATTTTGAGGTTATGATGATTTTCAACACTTTTTATGTCGTATTTTTCGATGTTTTTTAGTGACGCCTCATATGCGGAACTAGTTTCCGAGCGAATGAATACATACTAGCTTGCGGTGCGCAAAGTTTACATATAACAGTCCAAAAGCGCAAATAATGAAAAAATCATTGCTTGTTTCCAGTAATAATAACAAAACGAAGTTTCTGGTTAGATTACAACGCAAATTCCAAGTATCCAAAGAGAGACATTATCCAGTAATTTGATCAGAGGAGAGAGAGAGAGAGAGAGAGAGAGAGAGAGAGAGGCGTCTTCTGACGCTCGGGAGTTAAGGACAGAGAAGTGTTCGTTTCGTTAAACGGCCTCTGACTCATGCCAGTAAATGTTTTGTTGATACAAATAATATAAGCCTATTTACAGATACGTTTACTTTAATTAGTCTATATGATACGTGAATAGTAATCAACTGTTCTTGTAGCCCTCAAGATTTGGCAAAATTGAAATATCCAAAGAGAGACATTATCCAGTAGTAATTTGATCAGAGAGAGAGAGAGAGAGAGAGAGAGACGCCTTGGCAACAATGGTCCCGGGGATTGACGTAACGTTTATTTTCTGAACAGATAGGACAGAGAAGTGTTCGTTTCATTAAACGGCCTCTGACTCATGGCAGGAAATGTTTTGTTGATACTAATATATAAGCCTATTTAAATATACGTTTACTTTATTTAGTCTATATGATACATAAATAGTAATCAGCTGTTCTTGTAGCCCTCAAGATTTGGCAAAATCACTCCAGGTTGTACATAAAACTTCAAGAATGTTGTGTCACCAGAGGATTACAATAGTTTTTACCTTCAAGAACCAGCATTCTTTTATGAAAATAACTCCAGGTTGTACATAAAACTACAGGAAACAACATGTAGTGTAACCAAAGGATTACAAGTAAGGTTTTTATAACTTTTTATTAGTTTAAGACATATTTCCAAGCGTCGTTCCGGCTTACGACGATTTTCGGCTTACGACGCGTCTCAAGAACGGAACCCCCGTCGTAACCCGGGGACTGCCTGTATGTATGTACATACTAAGTTTATTAATATTTTCAAATATTGTTATTAATAATAAGGATAATGTAACTGTAATTACAAATTTTGTACATGAACTTTCCTGGCAGATATATACTTAGCTTACGTCTCTGACGTCACGACAGAATTCAAAACTCGCGGCACATGCGACAGGTAGGTCAGGTGATCTACCTTACCCGCCGCTGGGTGGCGGATGTATGAACCAATCTCCCTTTCCAGCCAGATTTTCTCTGTTGCCGGTTTCGACTACACCTGTGGTCGTTTACCTCCTGATAGTTTAATTCGTTTCTCGTTGCCTTGGATATCTTTGGACTGACTTTCGGTGAAGTACCTGATCTTGTTGGCTTGGCATACGCACTTGTGGATTGTTTTTGGATATTGGTTTGGATTTTTCTTTGATTTCAAGATGTCTGATGTAGAGGTTAAAAAATCTGCTATGTTTAGGGTGTGTTCTATGGATGAATGCAAGGTGAGGCTACCGAAAGCAACGGTAGATCCTCACACAGTATGCTTGAAGTGTAGGGGTAATGAATGTTCCTTTATTAACCCTTGTAATGAATGTGAGAAGTTGGATGAGAGTGAATGGAAGTCTCTTTCTTCCTACTTAAGGAAGTTGGAGAAAGACAGGGTGAGAAAAGCTTCGTCTAGAAGTTCTAGTAAGTCTCGTATTAGCGAGGTAGAAGTAGATAATCCTGTCGTAGCACTAGATCCTTCTCCCGTTTCAGCTCCTGCTCCCTGCATCGAACCCAAAGATACGCCTTCGGAAGTGGCGACCATGAGAGCCACGATCCTTAGCATGGAGAAGAAAATTCGTTCGTTGCAAGGTAAGATAAGTGATAGTGCAAGTGATTTGTGCAGTGCCCCCAGTGCAGTGGAGGGTGCGTCTGATCGGCTCCTTAATGCTTCCAGGCCTAGACCTCTTCCAGACTCCCAGTCCCAGTGGAGGAAGAAAGTCAACAGCCGCAGGAAGGTTAGGGAGAACCCCCACCGGTCAGGTGTCCCCTCGGTAGATCCTGATGCTCGTTCCCAGGCTGCCTTAATTCGCGCCAAGAAGGAGGTTTTGCGACAATGCTTCTCTTCTTCTTCTTCGCCTTCTCCTAGAAGAGGATGGAGCGCCTCGGATTCCTCTCGACCGTTGAAGAGAGCCTGGAAGGCTCCTTGCGCCCTTCCTTCCAGCCCGGAGTGTTTTCCGGAGGAGCCTGAAGTGGACATCAAGAAACCCAGGAGGGATCAGGAGTACTCGCCTCGGAGTAGGCTTCGAACCTCGTCCCCTGTGGAGAGTTTGCAAGATCTCCGGCTCGGATTCTTGCGGGGCTGCAAGTAGGCTACCTTCTCCTGGGTTGCCTTCTCAGTCGGAATCTGCTCTCTCTCCTGTACCAGCGGATAGAATGAGGTGCTCTTCCCTTGGCAGACGCCAGTCGTCTTCCAGGCGCCAATCGCCCAGGAAGCTATCTCCTGGCGACATCATTTCTCCCGTGGAACGGGATCAAGCTCCTAGTAGGCGCTCGTCTAAGGATAGGCGCACGGCTTCTACTTCTCGCTCCTTTCCGAAGAACCTCCAATCTCCGGATAAGAGAGCCTCCCCCTGCATGGACACTTCTAGAGACAGGATCTCTCCTTTTGTCAGACGCCTAAAGCCTGGTAGGCGCTACTCCCCAAGTAGCCGCTCTCCTGCTGTCAAGCGCTGTGTTGAAGATAGGCGCTACTCTCCTGATAGGCGCTATTCGCCTGTTAGCCGCTCTGTTCATGTCAGGCGTAAAGAGCCTGAAAGAAGCTTCTCTGCTGGTAGACAAGCTTTTACAGAGACCCACGCTTCTCAATCTAAGTATTTGGATCCTGGTAGACGCCTGTCACCTAGTAGGCACTCTTCTCCAGGGATTCGCTCTCCTGTTGGTAGGCGCCAAGAGCCTAGCAGGCGCTCCTCTCATTTTAAGCGCAGTTCGCCAGGCAGCCGCTCTCCTCTTGACAGGCACATGGAGTCTGGTAGGCGCCTTGAGCATAGTAGGCTCTCCTCTCCTAGCAGGCGCTCCCCTTTGGACTCCCGTGTTTCTCGGGACAGACTACTAGAACACAGAGGACTCCCTCATCGGAGTAGGAAGGACGCCTTCGATAAGAGCTCTCCCGAAGCTTTGGCTTCTCCTGATAGGCGCCAGACGGTTGCCAGACTCTCCTCACAGGATAGGCGCACTTCTTTAGAGAAGTCCGCCTGCTCTCGTAAAGAAGCCGAAGGTTCTTCGGTAGATGAAATAGAACCTTTCATTAAGAGGGACTTGGTAAAGGATTCTTCGGTCTCGTCTTACAAGATCCTGACAGACCTTCTTCAGGAGTTTGGAGACGCGCTTACTCCGGTCGCTCCTCCTTCTCCTCTCTCCTTATTCTCGACATCTAAGAAGACGAAGGTTTCCTCCTGTGTGAGAATGAAACCAACCATCTCAATAAAAAAGGCTTTGAGAGGTTTTGGTGATTGGCTTCTTTCTAAGGAGGAGAAAGGGAAGACTGTTTTTTCTTTCCCTCCTTCCAAGCTTACGGGGAAACTTGGTTTCTGGTACGAGTCTGGAGAACCCCTAGGCCTGGGTCTTCCATCATCTGCAGACGCGGACTTCTCTTCACTGGTGGATTCCTCCCGACGCTCAGCCCTCTTGTCTGCTAAGACTACCTGGGCGATGAACGAACTCGACCACCTGTTGAAGGGAATGTTCAGAGTCTTGGAAGTCTTCAACTTCCTTGACTGGTCTTTAGGGGTTTTAGCTAGAAGGACTCAGAACCCGGATTCCCTTTCGCCCGAGGATCTCAACAGTGTACTTACTTGCCATTGGAGCAAGGCAGTGAGAGTTGGATCTAGCGAAGTATGCCTCCCTGTTTGGGGCAGGGGTTATTAAGAAAAGATCGGTCTTCTGCTCTTTTTTGACCAAGTCAGTCTCTCATGCTCAGAGAGCCTCTCTACTTTATTCGCAGCTTTCGCCTCTTCTCTTTCCTAAGAAGATAATCCAGGACATCTCTGGAGCTATCTCCGCGAAGGCCACACAAGATATGCTCGCTCAGTCTGCCCGGAAACCTAGAACGACCTTCCAGACTAAGACTAGGAGCCCTATCGAGGGGGCCCTCCTTCTAGAGCCTCTACCTCAAGAGGTAATAGATCCTTCAAGAGAGGAAGATCCTTCTCTCGCTCTACCAGAGCGAAAAAGTAGGAAAGAAGTCCTCCAGACATCAGTAGGTGCCAGGCTACTAAGATTCGCAGAAGTCTGGGCACAGAGAGGAGCGGACAACTGGTCCCTCTCGATTATCCGAAAAGGATATCTGATTCCCTTCTCAGCAAGACCACCTTTGACGACGACTCCGAGGGAGTTGGTGGCCAAGTACAGGGATCCCATCATGAGCCAAGCTCTCACTATGGCAGTAGAACAAATGCTAGAGAAAGAGGCGATAGAGCTAGTGAGCGACCCATGCTCAGCGGGCTTTTACAACCGCCTTTTCCTAGTTCCAAAAGCCTCAGGAGGATGGAGACCGGTTCTGGATGTAAGTGCCCTGAATTTCTTTGTAGAAAAGAGGAAGTTCGCCATGGAAACGACATCCTCAGTGTTGGCAGCTCTTCGTCCAGGGGATTGGATGGTGTCCCTAGATCTTCAGGACACTTACTTCCATGTGCCGATCCATCCTTCTTCAAGGAAATACCTCAGGTTCATGATGGGAGGAAGGATATTCCAATTCAGGGCCTTGTGCTTCAGCCTTTCAACAGCCCCTCAGGTTTTCACAGGACTAATGAAAAATGTAGCAAGATGGCTACATTTGGAGGGAGTGAGGGTGTCCCTTTACTTGGACGACTGGCTTATCAGAGCCAAGTCACAGAAAAGATGTTTGGAGGACCTACAAAAGACCCTTTTCATGGCGAGTTCTCTGGGACTTTTGGTGAACTTCCAAAAGTCTCAGTTAATCCCCAGTCAAGATCGTATCTATCTGGGGATTCGGATGGTTTCTCTGGATTTTCGGGCTTTTCCATCTCCAGAAAGGATAGCCCGATGTTCAGAGAAAGTCACAGCCTTTCTAGAGAAAGATGTATGCACAGCGAGGGAGTGGATGAGTTTGCTGGGGGGACTCTCCTCGTTGGAGCAATTCCTTTCTCTAGGAAGGTTGCATCTCAGACCTCTCCAGTTCTTTCTACATCGGAACTGGCGTTGTCTTTCTCAAAACCTAGAGTTCTCCTTCAAGATTTCAAGAGAAATCAAGAAGGACCTCTCTTGGTGGGCGAACCCTCTCAGGTTTGCAGAAGGGATGTCCCTTCACATACCGAACCCCAACCAAGTGTTGTTTTCCGACGCGTCGGAAACAGGTTGGGGAGCGACGCTCGGCTCAAGAGAAGTGTCAGGCACCTGGAAGGAGGAACAGGTGACCTGGCACATCAACAAGAAAGAGCTGATGGCTGTTTGGCTAGCTTTGAAAGCATTCGAGCCCTATGTCCTAGCTTCGACAGTTCAGATAAACTCGGACAACACCACGGCCCTGGCATACATCAGGAAGCAGGGGGGAACTCACTCCTTCTCCCTGTACGAGACAGCAAAAGACCTTCTGCTGTGGGCAGAGGAAAGGAAGATATGTCTCCTTACCAGATTCGTACAGGGAGAAAAGAACGTCAGAGCAGACCTCCTGAGCAGGAAAGATCAAGTCCTGTTGGCGGAGTGGACTCTTCACGAGGATGTTTGCCAGGACCTGTGGAGACTATGGGGCAGGCCTCACATAGACCTCTTCGCCACAGCCAAGAATGCGAGGATAGACAACTACTGCTCTCCTATATCAGACCCGAGGGCAGTGTCAATAGATGCCTTTCTCCTAGATTGGAAGGGCCTAGACACGTATGCTTTTCCTCCCTTCAAGATACTGGGAGAAACTCTCAAGAAGTTTGCAGAATCGGAGGCAGCAAGGATGACGTTGATAGCCCCTTTCTGGCCCGCACAAGTCTGGTTCACAGAGGTACTGGAATGGTTAGTAGACATTCCGAGATCCCTGCCACAGAGGATCGATCTGCTCGGACAACCCCACTTTGACAGGTATCACAGAAACCTCCCCGCTCTCGATCTGACTGGCTTCAGACTGTCAAAAGTTTGGTCAGAGCGAGAGGGTTTTCTGCAAGAGCTGCAACGGCTATCGCAGCAGCAAAAAGGCCCTCTACCCTTAGAGTCTACCAATCGAAGTGGGACGTCTTTCGGCGGTGGTGTAGGAACCATCACCTTTCCTCTTCCAGTACCTCTACGACCCATATAGCAGACTTCTTACTTTTCCTTAGGGAAAAAAGTGGACTGGCAGTATCAACCATTAGAGGATATCGTAGCATGCTGGCTGCAGTGTTTAGGCACAGAGACCTAAATATTTCAGAAAACAAAGACCTTCATGATCTAATAAGATCTTTTGAAACATCCAAGAAGGTTTCGTCAGAGATTCCGAGTTGGAATCTGGATGTAGTGCTGCGTTTCCTTAGGTCCCCTAAGTTCGAACCGCCTCAGTCTGCCTCTTTTAGAGACCTCACGAGAAAGACACTTTTTCTCATGGCATTGGCTTCCGCCAAAAGGATTAGTGAGCTCCATGCAATAGAAGGGAGAGTGGGGTTCAAAGGAGATGCAGCGATCTGTGCCTTCCTGCCTTCGTTCTTGGCCAAGAACGAGAACCCCTCAAATCCTTGGCCTAGGAGTTTTGAAATCCAAGGTTTATCTGCCTTAGTAGGGGAGGAAGCAGAGAGGTCACTTTGCTCAGTAAGAAGTCTAAAGTTTTATCTTCAGAGGAAGAAGAAACTTAAGGGCAATGATGTCAACCTTTGGTGCTCTGTAAGAGATCCAAGGAGGGCTTTATCTAAGAATGCGCTTTCTTTCTTCATCAGAAGCCTGGTGAAAGAAGCACATGTGACATGTGATGAAAATCAATTCAAGCTTCTGAAGGTCAAA
This sequence comes from Macrobrachium nipponense, assembly GCF_015104395.2. NCBI lineage: Eukaryota > Metazoa > Arthropoda > Malacostraca > Decapoda > Palaemonidae > Macrobrachium > Macrobrachium nipponense. The sequence goes on along the minus strand of NC_061109.1, from coordinate 103,195,865 downwards.
GCTCATGAGGTAAGAGCTATTGCCACTTCATTAACTTTCAATAATAACATGTCCCTGAGTAATATTATGAAAGCAACATTCTGGCGTTGCAACTCAGTCTTCGCGAACCACTATATGAGAGATGTCAAAATCACGTATGAAAAGTGCTTTGCGTTAGGCCCATACATATCGGCGGATTCGGTGCTGGGGCAGGGAGCTGAGACATATCCTTTGTAGTGTATTTTTCCCCCTTGTTTAGTTTTGTAAGTTTTTTGGTTGTTTGAAAGAGCATGCGGGTAGGCATCTCTTTCATGTCGTATGTCTAACAATGATTAGATTGGTTAGGTGATCAGTTTATGTTTGAGCTCCTTGCAATGATAGTGGTTAGGTTCTGTCATATAAGAGGGCGAATCCCCTTTGACAAGATCCTGCTTGGATTCTATCAAGTAAGCGGATACCAAATCCCTTTGATAGACCCAAAGAGTCTATCAGCTGTAGGTCACGCTCTCGCTGAAGCTCTTCAGGCAACGCAGACTAATAGACAGTAACTATGAAGTCTTCTGCCTAAACAGGTAAGAACCAAGGTTGTATTTTACATCCTACAACAGGTGTTGTTTCCCCCTTTTTCCATGTTAATATTGCTGTCTCTTTCCCTCCACCAAGGGTGTCATTCAGCTAAGTATATATCTGACAGGAAAGTTCATGTACAAAAATGTTATTGTTAGTATACAATAAGGTTTTGTACATAATTACCTGGCAGATATATATGATTGATGGCCCGCCCAGCCTCCCCTCAGGAGACAGGTGGAAGAGAAAATCTGGCTGGAAAGGGAGATTGGTTCATACATCCGCCACCCAGCGGCGGGTAAGGTAGATCACCTGACCTATCTGTCGCGTATGCCACGAGTTTTGAATTCTGTCGTGACGTCAGAGACGTAAGCTAAGTATATATCTGCCAGGTAAGTATGTACAAAACCTTATTGTATACTAACAATAACTTATTTGTATGTGATAGTATTTTAAGAAATAACCTTTTCATTTCACTTTTAAGTAAGAGCAACTCTTCACTGTCTCTTTCTCTCATGCTGAGATAGGAGAATTTTCATAGTACATGTATATGTTTATTATTATTTTCCAATATTAATAATAATAATAATAATAATAATAATAATAATAATAATAATAATAATAATGGTAATAATAATTATAAAACTGTAATTACAAAGTGATGCATATAAAAAGTTCTTTCCCTCGTCGTTCTTTTAATTCCACCAGAAGCTCAGTGTCCAGAGCTGTCAAATATTTCAAGTACAGTGGTCCCCCGTATTTGCGGAGGATGGGTACCAGACCCCCCGTGAATAGTTAGAACCCCTATAAAACTGCTTAAAACCTCCTATTTTCTTAGTTAAAACTCAAGAAAAACCCACTAAAATTTTTATACCTGTTTTTTTAATGGTTTTATCACAAAAAGTGCATTTTATGATGAAATTGATAAAAAAAAAACAGGAATTTGTGGATATTTCTCATAGAAAAATACCACGAATAGGCAAATTTTCTGCGAAAAATGGGGGAAATGTTCCAGAGGTATATTTAGCCCATCCCTTAAGGGTTAATATTAATATTTGAAAATTAGTAGATCATTTATTTATCATACAAAACAAACAAACATACATATATATTACATGTGCATAATAATTCTCTCATCTCAGTAAAAGAGAGAGAGAGAGAAAGAGAAACTGAGAAAGGAAGGGAAAAAGAGAGAGAGAGAGAGAAATATTTTTTTTATTTAATTTTATTAAACTCAATATTATTTGAAAAATAGTATACTCTAAATTATTATTTTATCTTAAAATGTATATGTAGGTACATTGCTGTATTTAGTCATGAAAATAATATGAAAATATGCATCCTCGACTTGATGACGCCACCGACTTGTGGCAATTTGGTCATATGGGGTTTCTTCAGCGAAGTTGACGACGCTAACAGCAAGAATAGGCATCAAGTTAATGGCGCTTACAGCACTGTAGCTTGATGTATAAGGGAATTGCCTTGCAATTGTTTGACTTACAAGGCGCTCCATTGGTTAGTTTTGACCTGCGATGATATCCGCAAGTGTCGGTTGGTATACATCACATTTTCGTCAAAGTATCATGACTGTGATGATATTTCTTTTAAGTCCCCATCAATCGTTACTTCTGGTATGTAGGTTTGAAGACGGTAAAACTCATAGTTAAATAACAAGTTATTTTTAACAAGCTTACATCACAATGATATCTACAGGAAGATTTGGATAGCTCTTCTAGCGGAGAGGTGTGATAGAAGTCTGATATACAATTCTGTTACGAGAACATAGGCGAGCAATACACTGTTCAATGTTACACAAACACACGAGTATACGGATCTAGGACTGTGACGTAGGCACAGACTGTCATGAGAACGACAACATGTATTTTGTCACTGGGGCATTGGTTGGCGTTACCTTTTTAAACTGATGATCCAGGTGTATACAACCTAAGATGTTATACAAAGCGTCATCAGAGCAATGTCAAGGCAATGTTAGCTATTCACTAACTCTTGTTTTCAAATACTGCAAGATCCTACTGGAACACAGGAGTCATCACATTAACTCAACAACATGTTGCAACACATAGAATGTCACAATACATTCATATTTATATGTAATCATTACATAATGCTCGGTCCACTATATAAAATCAAACATTAGATTATAGTTATGCAGAAAGTTTGACTTGCACTTGACTTGTAACAGTGATTTTTTTTTTAAATATAGATGCAAAGATGTGATAAACATATATCTTCCATCAAAGTGTTTAAGAAAATGATATACAACTATTAGGGCTGTTGCCTTGTATAATAAGGCGCCCTATGAGGGAATGTTAGACTTGCGATAATCTTACGCGAAGTCGGTTGGTTATGTTAGACTTGCGATAATCTTACGCGAAGTCGGTTGGTTATGCACTTCCATATTCATTGGAGTGTCTTGGGGTTTGTAGATCACTTACGAAGTCGGTATTATCTTCTTTGGTTATGACGACGATGTGTTAAACTCATGATGATTCGGCAATGATGTGAGGTTCTAGTAGAAAACACGAAGTATAAAAAAATACTTATATTCTCTGAGATTACATGATGAAAATCAGATAGGATTGTACAGTCTTCTAATGACGATGGCTTGATCGCTTCTGCCAATGATGATGGCTAATTCTATTCTGTTCCCACTACCATCTCGGTTACAAGTCATAAAGGAAGCAGACAGTAGCTCGACATATGAACATACATACAAATGACATAGTTACTAATCACGTAGGCCGCTTGAGCTATAGGTCACGGTGTTTGTCTCAAGCAGGAAGCTTGGACTAAAGTTTATAAACAAATGAATGACTACAGGTGACGGCATGTCAACTTAGCCTACTTGTATGTATCTGTCATCTTTATCGTCTCTGTTCTGATCACATTCCTGCAAGTAATCTGGTTGACCTCTTTAGTTTTAGTCTTTTATATATATATGGAATAACATTCCATATTTTTATTATGTAATCACATACATAAAAGCTCGGTCAGCTACAAAACCAACCACTGAATATTACTCAAGCTTGACTTCCATTTGACTTATAGGAGTGTGATAGAGACACTATGTGAATATATATAGATATATAGAAAATACTTAAAGTAAAAAAAAAATTCATGGTGTACACAAATACAGATTCAAGTAATAAGATATAAAACATAATATGCTTATAATGATATTCGTAAATAATAGTGATCACGTGATATATACTGATACAGTTTTTCACTTCATCTCTTTAAGATACATATGCTACAGAAAATACTAATGTACTCTGATAATCGCATAAAATAAAGATTAACAGGATAAAAATCATATTTTAACTGATAAAAATTCATATGTGAATTGATACAAATTATTAATGTTTATGCTGATTGATTCGTTGATATTTATGCTAACTGTTATATATCTGTAGTTATTGGTAAGATAAAAGGTAACAGATTGATTATAGGCTACCTGATGTATTTATTTATACATATGTATATGGATTCATATAATTATGATTAATCTAGGTGCACTTTAAATAGATTCCTAGTGCGTACACGCAAAGATATATTTCGATTCTGTTATTTATGATCATTTATATAATAGATTCCTAGTGCGTACACGCAAAGATATATTTCGACTCTGTTATTTATGATCATTTATATATAGGATACATGATACTTTTATATATAGGATACATGACCGAGGTTATACTACTGCACATTTAACTAGCGTTCGAACAACTTTTCGTCCATTACACAGTTCCAGACAACCACCTATAGCCAAATGAAATGGCCAATTCCAAATGGTTAAAACAAGGGGAAAATTGCCTGGCGGGGTCCAACGTTCTATTTCGGCCTCATACTTGTTCTCTGCATCCTAAGCCACACGAATACGTTCGCGATGAATAAAATCATCCCCGGCACGAGTCCTTTGCCAGCAATGTAGAGTTGAATATCCTTCTGGTCGTAATTGTCGGAAGTATGTCCCTTTTGTAGTCGATTTCCGACAGCCGCCGGAGCATTCCGCATTAAAACGAGATTAACGACGGGATACGGGTGTAGGTCGAAGAAGTCCATGAAATAAGCTTGTTCACTTATGATGCTGCTTATTCCTTTCACATTGTAGGCGGTTGTTACTTGACTGCAGTCGTCCGCAGCGACGAACGATTTTTTGAAGTTGCGATGTGAAACTCTCGTACTGCAGGATACCGTAACCAGGTTCCATTGATCAGCCTGCAAGTGAAATTATACTTGTCACAAGGGCAATTTAAATTCAGACAACATCAAATATGGGCGGGAGAAAGCCATTCAGAACCAGACTTTACCCACATGAATTCGCTGATATTTTATGGAATTCAAAAGAGTCAGCTGTACAAACTTTTTTATCCATGGCATTAACAATGAGTGAACCTATCCAGGTCTATGATGACTGTAAAAATATCCATAATTATAAAAAATAAACAGATATCAATGCGAATCCCAAAGAAAATTCGATATTACTGGTAGTAAGTTACTAGACAAAGAAGTGGAAAACGGAGCTATTTGTAAGATTGCCAAGCAACATAAGAGTCAAAGAGAATATTAATCATGATTCTGTATTTCTCTATGCTTACTGAAATTAAGTTGTGATAAAATCTGATCCTATGTGCCCCTAACAAAAGTTTCATATTCAATTTTATCGCGCGCATCCTCTGAGGTTAAAACTTTATTAATAGGCAGGGGATGCGACGAAAGAACCCACTATGTAACTAATTTCTATATAAACTTTGGGTTTTTTCAAGAAAATTTGATATTTTTCCATGAATGTGATTTACTTGAATTGTAATAGACTAATGTTGCAAGTAAATATTTCGTATCCATAACTTGATACTTCTAAATGTCCGTTTACCAATGTCATAAGCTGAATTATTGACTCTAATTGTCTATGAGGTTCAGAAAAAATTAATTCATTTTGATGTTATAGAAATTCTATTTGCTTATTTCGTTTATTAATTTAAAAATGATTGCCAGTCCTTAACTAAAGTTGCATTGCGCATACGGATAGACACTTGTACCTAACGTCTGCCTTGCCCATGATAAGTTTGGGCTAAGCATTCCTCTCTCCAGCAACCTGCTTTGCAAGCGTTTTATTGAGGTTAAAAGGAACAATGCTGATCCGGCAACGCGTCATGCACCTTCAGAACTGATGACGTCGTCACTTGGCAGGAGATTGCTCTCCGCCAGCTAAGAGTTACGTTACTTGCTGTAATAAATACGGCTTTAGTATAAATTGGGTATTTTTTGTTTTAATACTCGGAAGACGTTGTAGAGTTCTTTTAGTAATCTGCCACCAATATTAGGGCTGTTGCCTTGTATAATAAGGCGCCCTATGAGGTAATGTTAGACTTGCGATAATCTTACGCTAAGTCGGTTGGTTATGCACTTCCATACTCATTGGAGTGTCTTGGGGTTTGTAGATCACTTACGAAGTCGGTATTATCTTCTTTGGTTATGACGACGATGTGTTAAACTCATGATTATTCGGCAATGATGTGAGGTTCTAGTAGAAAACACGAAGTATAAAAAAATACTTATATTCTCTGAGATTACATGATGAAAATCAGATAGAATTGTACAGTCTTCTAATGACGATGGCTTGATCGCTTCTGCCAGTGATGATGGCTAATTCTATTCTGTTCCCACTACCATCTCGGTTACAAGTCATAAAGGAAGCAGACAGTAGCTTGAACATATGAACATACATACAAATGACATAGTTACTAATCACGTAGGCCGCTTGAGCTATAGGTCACGGTGTTTGTCTCAAGCAGGAAGCTTGGACTAAAGTTTATAAACAAATGAATGACTACAGGTGACGGCATGTCAACTTAGCCTACTTGTATGTATCTGTCATCTTTATCGTCTCTGGTCTGATCACATTCCTGCAAGTAATCTGGTTGACCTCTTTAGTTTTAGTCTTTTATATATATATGGAATAACATTCCATATTTTTATTATGTAATCACTTACACAACTGGTTATATGTAAAGAAAAATACATGAAATACACAAATACAGATCCACAGATAAGATAAGACATATTCATATGATATATAGTGTTCCCCCCGTATTCGCGGGGGATGTGTACCAGGGACCCCCGCAAATAACGCAAACCCATGAATAGTTAGAACTCCCCTCTAAAAATGCCCATATTTGCCTATCTTTAAAGTTCAGATGCCAAATGTATACTTGAAGTATCATCCTACATCAAATATACCATTGAATCTGTATTATTAATATAATTTCAAAGTCATCTTAAACATTTTACCATAAGAAATATATAAACAGCCAATAACACAGAGAGAGAGAGAGAGAGAGAGAGAGAGAGAGAGAGAGAAGAGAGAGAGCGAGAGAGAGAGAGAGAGAGAGAGAGAGTCGAGAGAGAGAGAGAGAGAGAGAGAGAGAGAGAGAGAGAGAGAGAGAGAGAATAACTCCTTACGATATCAATAGATTGAAAGGAACTTCTATAGGCAACACTTATTTCCCCTCCCATAAATACATATATCTATTCCAGAGAAGGGAGAAAGAGAGGACTGAACAATTATGTTTGTCTGTATATCAATTCTTCTGTTGAGAGAGAGAGAGATAAAAGGAAGAAATAGAAACACCAAATGTAAACCTTATTTAACATCCTACATCAAATTTACCTTAAATTACAGGCAGTCCCTGGGTTACGACGGTCTTGGCTTACAACGTTCCGAGGTTACAACGCTTTTCAATTATATATGGCAGATGAAATATGACACCAAAAATACAAAATAATCAATATTTAAAGGTTTTTTGATGAAAAATGCAATAAGAATGCAGTTTACATAGTTTTCAATGCACCCAAAGCATTAAAAGTAAGGTTTTCTTAGGATTTTTGACGATGGTCCGGCTTACGACTATTGTCGACTTACGACGTCTCAAGAACGGAACCCCCGTCGTAACCCGGGGACCGCCTGTATTATCATATTAATGTATTAATCTTAGAGACTGTATCAATATAATTTCAAAGTAATCCTAAACATTAGTACCCTTAAAGGTATATAAGTACATAATACATACTTATAACACTTGCAGTCGAGAGAGAGAGAGAGAGAGAGAGAGAGAGAGAGAGAGAGAGAGAGAGAGAGAGAGAGAGAGAGAGAGAGAGAGAGAGAGAGTTGTCCTTACAGTATTTAAAAGAGTGAAATGGAAAGATCATTGTATTTAAAATACTCACATATGAATTTTGTAATTACATTTATAGTATTATTATCATACATATAGTATTATTATTGGAAAATATTAAGAATAAACTTATTACATACATGTTCCATAAAAAGGATTTCCTCACAGAGAGAGAGAGAGAGAGAGAGAGAGAGAGAGAGAGAGAGAGAGAGAGAGAGAGAGAGAGAGAGAGAGAGAGATATTGCATACAAACCAATAAATTTGTTGACCATTGTATGGCACTGTTACTTGACATGTTTGACAGCTTCCCACCTCCAAGTGTCACTGGAGTTACGAGAAGGTAAGGAAATTGATACAGAAAAAGACAAAGGGAAGAATTTTCATTTGAAATTAGTTATTTTTTTTTATTTATTTATTTTTTTCTCTATCACAGTCCTCCAATCGACTGGGTGGTATTTATAGTGTGGGGTTCTGGATTACATCCTGCCTCCTTAGGAGTCCATCACTTTTCTTACTATGTGCGCCGTTTCTAGGATCACACATTAATGCATGAGTTCTGGAGCTACTTCAGCCTCTAGTTTTTCTAGATTCCTTTTCAGGGATCTTGGGATCGTGCCTAGTGTTCCTATGATTATGGGTACAATTTCCACTGGCATATCCCATATCCTTCTTATTTCTATTTTCAGATCTTGATACTTATCCATTTTTTCCCTATCTTTCTCTTCAACTCTGGTGTCCCATGGTATTGCGACATCAATGAGTGATACTTTCTTCTTGATTTTGTCTGGTCTATTTGCACGTATCACCCTATCTGTTCTGATACCATAGTCCCAGAGGATCTTTGCCTGATCGTTTTCTATCACTCCTTCAGGTTGGTGCTCGCACCACTTATTACTGCAAGGTAGCTGATGTTTCTTGCACAGGCTCCAGTGGAGGGCTTTTGCCACTGAATCATGCCTCTTTTTGTACTGGTTCTGTGCAAGTGCCGGACATTCGCTTGCTATGTGGTTTATGGTTTCATTTTTCGTATTGCACTTTGCCATGTGTCATCGCTGGCTAGTTCTTTAGTCTGTCTCATGTATTGTCCGTGCATTGGTTTGTTGTGCCAATCCTCTGTTCTGTTTGTCATTCTCCTGTCTCTGTATATTTCTGGGTCTTCGTCTACTTTTATTAGTCCTTCTTCCCATGCACTCTTTAGCCACTCATCTTCACTGGTTTTCAGATATTGCCCCAGTGCTCTGTTCTCGATGTTGACGCAGTCCTCTATACTTAGTAGTCCTCTCCCTCCTTCCTTTCATGTTATGTATAGTCTGTCCGTATTTGCTCTTGGGTGTAGTGCTTTGTGTATTGTCATATGTTTCCTGGTTTTCTGATCTATGGTGCGGAGTTCTGCCTTCGTCCATTCCACTATTCCTGCGCTGTATCTGATTACTGGCACTGCCCATGTGTTTATGGCTTTTATCATATTTCCGGCGTTGAGTTTTGACTTGAGTATCGCCTTGAGTCTCTGCATGTATTCTTTCCTGATCGTGTCCTTCATCTCTTGGTGTTTTATATCCCCTCCTTCCATAATTCCCAGGTATTTGTGTCCAGTCTCATCTGTGTTTGATGTTGCTCCCATCTGGTAGATTTATCCCTTCAGTTCTTGTTACTTTGCCCTTTTGTATGTTGACTAAGGCGCATTTTTCTATTCCAAACTCCATCCTAATGTCCCCAGATACAATCCTTACAGTCTGGATTAGGGTATTTATTTCCTTGATGCTCTTATTATTATTATTTTGTTGTGGTGGTATTTATAGTGTGGGGTTCCGGGTTGCATCCTGCCTCCTTAGGAGTCCATCACTCTTCTTACTATGTGTGCCGTTTCTAGGATCACACTCTTCTGCATGAGTCCTGGAGCTACTTCAGCCTCTAGTTTTTCTAGATTCCTTTTCAGGGATCTTGGGATCGTGCCTAGTGCTCCTATGATTATGGGTACGATTTCCACTGGCATATCCCATATCCTTCTTATTTCTATTTTCAGATCTTGATACTTATCCAATTTTTCCCTCTCTTTCTCTTCAACTCTGGTGTCCCATGGTATTGCGACATCAATGAGTGATACTTTCTTCTTGACCTTGTCAATCAACGTCACGTCTGGTCTGTTTGCACGTATCACCCTATCCGTTCTGATACCATAGTCCCAGAGGATCTTTGCCTGATCGTTTTCTATCACTCCTTCAGGTTGGTGCTCGTACCACTTATTACTGCAAGGTAGCTGATGTTTCTTGCACAGGCTCCAGTGGAGGGCTTTTGCTACTGAATCATGCCTCTTTTTGTACTGGTTCTGTGCAAGTGCCGGGCATTCACTTGCTATGTGGTTTATGGTTTCACTTTTCGTATTGCACTTCCTACATATGGGAGAGATGTTATTTCCGTCTATCGTACTTTGAACATATCTGGTTCTTAGGGCCTGATCTTGTGCCGCTGTTATCATTCCTTCAGTTTCCTTCTTTAGCTCTCCCCTCTGTAGCCATTGCCAATTTATTATTATTATTATTATTATTAATAATAATAATAATAATAATAATAATAATAATAAACATGCATCTACCATAAAAATTCTCTTATCATAGTAAGAGAGAGGAGTTATCCTTATGTAAGTGAAATGGAAAGGTCATTTTTATCTCTTTAAAATACTACAACATACGAATTTTGTAATTACAGTTTTATTATTATTATTATTATTATTATTATTATTATTATTATCAGAAAATATCAATAAACATTTTACATATTAGTACCATAAAAATTCTTTCATCTCAGTAAAGAGAGAGAGAGTGTGTGTTTATCTCTCTGTTCTCTCATTAAATACTTATATCGCTTCCAGCGAAACAGAGGGAGGGAGGGAGTTACCACTATGACATACATATCCTGTGTGGCAAAAGGAGAGAGAGAGAAAGAAGACTGGGATTTCCTTCATTCTTACATAATTTTTCAAATTTATAAACTAAAAACTTACTAATTCACTTTAATATTTTCTTTAATGAATTGATATTATTGCTGTATACATTAATATTAATATTTGAAAATAGTAAATCAATTATTTATCATACAAAAAAACCATACATCTCTGTAGGAGAGAGAGAGAAAATTATTTTTATTATGTGTATCATTTAATCTTATTAATCTTACTCATACAGTATTAATCATTATTATTATTTGAAAATTAGTAAATCATTTTTGTACCATAAAAATTCATTTAGTCATGAAAGTAACATCAAAATACACCAATTAGTGATGATTTTTGCCGGAAAATCCAGTGAATAGGTGACTCCCCTGCAAATAATGGGTAGATATGGTCCAGAGAGAAATCCGCAAATCAGTGAGTCCGCGAATCCGGAGAACTCGTCCAATGTAATAGTAAATAATAATGATCATGTGATATATAATGATATAGTTTTATACTGCCAGTCATGAGGATACATATACTACAGAAAATACTAACGTATTTCTGATAATTGCATGACATAAAGATTACGTGATAAAAATCATATAGTAATTGAAATTAATGGTACCAAAATGTGATAAGATACAAGGTAACAGATTGATTATAGGCTACCTGATTTGTTTATTCAATAAATGATTAATAAAGGTGATTAATCTAGGTGCACTTTATATAGATTCCCAGTGCATAGATGCACAAAAATAATGATTCATTGTTTAACTTTAATATCGTTTAATTATGTACGCTCATAGATAAAATGGTTAAGGTAGATTACAATTAAGATACCCATTCTTTTCATATGGAATACATTGCCAAGGAGATTTCTACTACATATTTAGCTAGCGTCTCAAACAGCATTTCATACAATTCACAGTTCCAAACAACCTCCTTGAGTCAAATGAAACGGCTAATTTCAAATGGCTCTAAAATCAAATGTCTTAAGGGCCACTGGAAAATTGTCTGGGCGGGGTCCGACGTTCTGTTGATCAGCCATACTTGTTTTCCTCATCCTACGCCATACAAATACGTTCGCGACGATTAAAATCACCAACAGCGCGAGTGTCGCCGCTAGTAAACAGTAGAAACGAATGTCCTCCCTAGAATAGTAAGTGTAGGAAGTATGGTCCATTATAGTCAATTTCGACAGCTGCTCGGCCACCTTCTCATTAAAAGGCAAAGGTAATGCTGGGATACGGGTGTTGGTCCAGGAAAAGTTAGCGAAATAAGCCCGCTCTCTTTTGATGGTGCTTATTCCCCGTATGTTGTAGGTGGGCGTTGCTCCACTGCAGCTGTCCGCAGCGATGAACAGTCGTGAAGTTGTAAACGATCCGTCTGGGCATGCGACGTTAAACTCTTTGACTGCGAAGCGTAGCCAGGTTCCGATATTCAGCCTATAAGCGAACTTATTCTTGTCTAAAGGGTAAAGTAAATTCAGACAACGTTCAAGCGTGTGAGGAAGAGAGCCGTTAAGGACTAGACCTAACTCACATGAATTCACTGATATATTGTGAAATTCAAAAGAGTCAGCTGTACAAACTTATTACCCATGGCATTAGAACAATGAGTGAACCGATCAAGGTCTCTGACAACCGTAAAAAGTTCCTTATTAGGGGAAATTAATACGTAGCCAGAAAAATTCGATATTGCTGGTAGTGAGCTATTAGACATGTAAGTGGGAAACAAAGTTATTTTGTAAGATTTCCGGGCATCAGAAGAATCGAAGGGAATATTAATCATGATTCTGTAATTCTCTACATTTACTGAAATTAAGCTGTAATAAAATTTGATCTTGTGTGCCTCTAACAAAGGTGCATAGCCAAGTTTCTCACACGCATTCTCTAGGGTTAATGTTAAATCTTTAATAGGCAAGAGATGCGGCGAAAGAACTCCCTTTGTAGCTAGTGTAATTGCTTCTACTTAACCCTTTAACGCAGATTGGACGTGTTAAACGTCTATATAAATTGTCTGTTGGGTGCTGATTGGACGTATGGTACGTTGATAAAAAAAGTTTTTTTAAAAATTCATGGAAAAATAGTTATAGGCCTACTAAGCAAAAACTTTTGAATCATGCGCCTTGGGGGATGCTGGGAGCTCATGGATCAAGGCGTTGTTTTGTTTACAATCGTTTCCCAGGCCCACAAGCGCGAATTTCTTTCTTCTCGCACAAAAAAGTATCAGCGACACATCTCAGAAATTATTTCGTCACTTTGACATAATTTTTGCACCATTTTATATTAGCCGTTACATGGAGTATTATATATGAAAATGTGTGCAATTTCATGTAGAATACAACAAAAAACCTCTCATGGTTGTAGCTTTTATCAGTTTTGAAATATTTTCATATAAATAACGATGTGCCAAAATTTCAACCTTCGGTCAACATTGACTCTACTGAAATGGTCGAAAAATGCAATTGTAAGCTAAAACTCTTATATTCTAGTAATATTCAATAATTTACCTTCATTTTGCAACAAATTGGGAGTCTCTAGCACAATATTTCGATTTATGGTGAATTTATGAAAAAAAACTTTTTCCTTACGTCTGTGCGGTAACTCTTCCGAAAAAATTAGAAATTTTTTTGTCCGATTGTTGTAATGTTTGCACCATTTTAAATTAGCCGTTACATAAAGTATTATATATGGAAATGTGCGCAATTTCATGTAAAATACAACTAAAAACAACCCATGGTTGTAGATTTTATCAGTTTTGAAATATTTACATATAAATAACGATAAGTGCCAAAATATCAACCTTCGGTCAACTTTGACTCTGCCAAAATTGTAAAAAAAACGCAATTGTAAGCTAAAACTCTTACATTCTAGTAATATTCAATTATTTACATTTATTTTGCAACAAATTGGAAGTTTCTAGCACAATATTTCGATTTATGGTGAATTTATGAAAAAAAAAACATTTTCCTTACGTCTGTGCGGTAACTCTTCTGAAAAAATCATAAATTTTTTCGTCCAATTTTCGTAATGTTTGCACCATTTTAAATTAGCCATTACATAAAGTTTTATATATGAAAATGTGTGCAATTTCATGTAGAATACAACTAAAACAACCCATGGTTGGTTGTAACTTTTATCAGTTTTGAAATATTTTCATATAAATAATGATAAGTGCCAAAATTTCAACCTTCGGTCAACTTTGACTCGACCGAAATGGTCGAAAAACGCTATTGTAAGCTAAAACTATTACATTCTAGTAATATTCAATCATTTACCTTTATTTTGCAACAAATTGGAAGTCTCTAGCACAATATTTTGATTTATGGTGAATTTATGAAATAAACTTTTTCCTTATGTTCACGCGGTAACTCTTCCGAAAAAATCATAAATTTTTTTGTTCGATTGTCGTAATGTTTGCACCATTTTAAATTAGCCGTTACATAAAGTTTTATATATGAAAATTTGCACATGTTCATGTAAAATACAACAAAAAACAACATATGGTTGTAGCTTTTATCAGTTTTGAAGTATTTTCATATAAATAACAATAAATAGAACAAATTTGTCCTTCAGTCAACTTTAACTTGACCGAAATGGTCGAAAACTGCAATTGTAAGCTACAACACTTACAGTCTAGTAATATTAAATCAATTACCTTCATTTTGCAACAAACGGGAAGTCTCTAGCACAATATTTTGATTTATGGTGAATTTTTGAAAACAGCTCTTTTTACGTCTGCGCGTTACAAATTCATGCATCATTTTGTGATAACATTTTCTCTGTGTTGCCTTGATTGTTTTACAATGTTTTATATACCAAAATGGTCACAATTTAGTGTACAATACAACGAAAAAAAATTAACTCGTTAGCTTTAAGCGTTTTGCTCACAGCACGATTTGTATACAATTATATATGAAATTTTTTTTTGTGCTGTCATATATCCCAATATTTATATATCATAATTATATTTTTTTCCTATCTGATGGTTGCATACTAAACTTCAGGCAATGACAAAAAAAAAAGGAGCCAAAAATTAACTCTTAATCTTGAAAACTAATCGTGTTGTGATTTAAAAAAAAAAAAACATTGTATCCGCTTCTGCGCTCACTCGTGAATGCCGCCGGTATACGGGAGACGATTTTTAAAATACCGCTTCGGCGTTTAAGGGTTAATCTTTGGAGTTTTCAATAAAATGTGAAATTTTCCCATGGATATGATCTACTTTTGAATTGTAATATGCTAATGTTGCAATTAAATATTGCATATCCATGATCTGATTTATATTACTAGAATGCTCATTCACCAATGTCATTAGCTGATTTATTGACTAATTGTCTGTGAAGTTCAGAGAAAATTAATTCATTTTGATGTTGTAGAAATTCTATTCTCTTATTTTGTTCATTAATTTTAAGACGATTGCAATTCCCAAATCTAAACTTGCAACGGACCCAAAAATATTGAGCACAGCAAATAAGAGTGGATTACGTCTTTCTACGTTATTGTGACATACGGTCCACATAAGAAGTTCACGAGCTAAGCATTCTGCTTCAGCTGTCTTGTTTTGCAAATCATAAGACAACATTTCACCTACAGACAAAGTCTGTGCAAGTGGATTCTCTGGGTTGAAAGGAAAATGACGCTTGTGCAATTGATCCAATGACATCATCTTCTGGCAAGAAAATCGCTCGCAAGTCAACTTCAAGAATTACATTACTCACTGTAATAAATACATCCTCAGTTCTTTCAATGATAAAGCCATGTGTAAATTGGATATTTTTTATTTTAACTCTCCGCCCACACGAGAAGAATTGTCTTAAAAAGCAGTACAAATCTGAACAATATAAGTTTCATGTTGGAAACCTGCTAATAGTAAAATATATGTAATTACTCATGTTAAATTAGATATTTCTTATTCAAAACTAATAAAAAAATGTTCATACAAATTTTATATATACTATTTACCCAGTAAGTTTCATATAGGTATACATATTTTCACTCCTAGCCTTTCTTTCTTCACTTTTTTTCATTGACTACGAACATGGGCCAATGGAATAATCCGTATGTCAGTAGGTTTTGATATATTTTGAACTTTTAGCCTATTTGCCGTTAATATTTCTAGAATATACTGAACGGGCCTTCAAACTTAGGCGTTAGCATATAGTTCAAACCTTTGCGCTCATATATTTGGATATAGATTTGATCACCTACTGCATATGGTTTTGTTTGTTTAGCGATTTTATCGTGATTCCCCCTTAGGGGATTTGATAAATTAGTGGTTGGCTTGAGTATGTGGAAAGGTGTTCTAGCGGGTGTACCGTATAAGGCCTCATGCAGTGTCATTTTTATGGATACATGTTATGAATGATTAAGAGTACTTGGAACCGTTATATCCCAGTTAGGATCCATACCCCCGAGTGTAACTCGTAGGCATTTAACACTTTCCTATTTACTCTCGCTACCAATCCGTTTGACTCTGGGTGATAAATCATGGTATTGATTTTCTTAATGCAAAGGAATTTTTACAACAAGTTGAGGAAATGATTATTGAATTCTCCACCCGAGTAAGAGATTATCATGTGTGGAATTCCATGTTTACAGATGTAGCACTCATAGAATTTCCTAGCGCATTCAATTGATAGCGGTTTTTGTTTTTAGTGCTGTTAATTCTGTATAACGTGTCAAGGCAACTATTAACACTAAGAGGTGTTTATTTCCTCTGTCAGACTCGTAAAACTCGTAAACCCTGTTAATAAATCTGAGTGTATACTCTTTCAAAGGGTTGATTTGGCACGGGATAGGCCCCTAAACTGACAGGTGTCTTAGTGTGTCCCTTGTTTTCATGACAAATGTGACAATTAGTTATGTGCTTTTTTATATCTGTAAGCATTGTAGACCAGTAAAATAGTGATTTGGCTTTCTGTGACATAATAGAGAACCCTGGATGACCGTGTAAGGGATTAGTATGCAACCAGTTTAGGACAATTGGTATAAGCGAGATTGGTACTACTACCTGGTCGTTAGTCATGTGCGTTGTGCTTCGGGTTTTCCTCGTCATGGACCTACACAGAATATTACATTTGATTACATAATTCTGCTGCACATACTTTAAATATTCTTTTGCTTTAGGATTTCCGTTCAAAGCATCTATTATTTTGCTTAACTGCTGATCTTTTCTTTGTTCAGTTTGTACCAGTTCAGTGCTTCAACGCGGGTCTTCAATGTGCACGATCGCTTGGGTTAGTGAATTTCTTGTTCAGATACGGTTTTAACAGTAGGCACAGATGTTTCTATATCTTCTAGTCCAGCTAATGGTTCCTTACAGTATGGCACAGGATTGCGGGATAATGCATTAGCTATGATATTCTCTTTCCCAGGTAGGTATCCTATCTTGGCTCCAAAGTCCTGAATGATCATATGCCACCGAGTTCTTTTGGGACTGTGATTAAAGCCTTTGAAAAACTCGGTAAGGGGCCTATGGTCAGTAAGGACCTTAACAGGATAGCTGTAGATTATGAACTTAAAATGTACTAGTGAGTTAACGATACCTAGCCCTTCCTTGTCTATTACTGCATATTTACTTTCAGAGGGCTTCAGTTTGCATGAATAAAAAGCTATAGGAAAGAACTTTTATCATATTGCTGGAGTAGTACCCCTCCTACCCCTTGGTCTGAGGCGTCTGTTGCAATAAAAAATTCCTTATTAAAATCAGGGAATTTCAAGATAGGTGAACTGCATAATTCCTCTTTCAAGGTATCGAACGCCTGTTGATGCTTTTCAGACCATATAAAATCTACGCCCTTCTTCGTAAGATCTGTTAAAGGAGCTGCTATGATTGAATAGTTGGGTATAAACCTACGATAGTAACCTGAACACCCTAGAAATTGTTGTATCCCCTTTACGTTAGTAGGTACCGGAAAGTTACAGATAGCTGACACCTTATCATGGACTACCTTAAGACCTTGCCTAGACACCATAAAACCTAAATAGATGAGTTCTGTTATAAAAAACTCACACTTTGATATTTTTATTCTCAGATTGTGTTGCCTTAGTCTCTGTAGCACTAACTCCAGTTTATGCAATAGTTCTTCTAAGGTATTAGAAAAGATTACAAGATCATCCATATAGGCATGAAGGGTATTCCCTAACAAGTCTCCAAACACTATATTAATCATTCTGGTGAATGTAATTGGGGCGCAACGTAAACCGACAGGCATATATAAAAATTCATAATGTCCCCTGGCTGTGCTGAAGGTGGTGTTTGGGGTACTCTCACTAGCTAAGGGTATTTGGTGAAAGCCTTTAAGTAAGTCCAAGCTGGTGAAGAATTTGTTCTGACCTAACAAAGATAAGATATCGTCGGTACATAGCACTGGAAAACGATCGGGAATCATTTCCTCGTTTAAGCGACGGAAATCTACTCAGATACGCCAAGTCCAATCTTTTTTAGGCACGACGATTAAGGGAAAATTGTAAGGGCTATTTGATTTCCTAATGACTCCTTCTTCTAAAATTTTTTCGACTGTCATTTATCTAATTTTGAAATTTCATTGGGAGTCTATACGAAGGTACGTTCAGCTGGACACCACTCCCTTGCTCACGTCGCTTCCCAGTCATTTTAGCTGTGGGTGGTTGTAAAGTTGATCAGTCGTAACTTGCATAGGTTGTAAGTTGACAACTAGCTGTACTTAGTATGAACAGAGTGATCATGTCATTTGCATTCTAGTTTTGTTTACAGTGGACCTTTGGAATAGCGAGGGATAGGTACCACAACCCTGAGCGAATCGCTAAAATCTGCAAATACTTAAAACCCCTATAAAAATGATTAGAACTGCCTATTTTGATAGTTCAAACCAAATAACATTTGAAAAATATTTATACTTGAGTATTTTAATAGTTTTATCACAAAGTGCATTTAGTAATAAAAATTATATGAAAATATAGTAATAAGTGAATATTTCTCAAAGAAAAATACTGTGATAGACAAATTGTCCACAAAAAATTTGTATACTGTACATATATGGTACATAGAGAAATCCGAGAATCACTGAGAATGCAAATCTGTGGAGTTTGCTGTACATTCTTAAAGTCATTAGCTGATTACATATTACTAATGTTTTCACTGTCTTTGGTTGCCAAATGAAATGTAATCCAGACAGCTGTTTCTTTTGTAAATTATCAAATTTTTAAAAATTGCAACTATAATTCAAGGGATGCTAGTAAGCGAGTGATAATATTCCCATTTTGCAATGATATACAATGGTACCTCAAGATATGAAAGGCTCAACTTACGAAAAACTCGAGATACGAAAGCAAATACGAAAAATTTTACGGCTCTACATACGAAAATTGCTCAAGATACGAAAGGTTGTTGCTGTAAAGTGCAAGATTCGCCCGGACCACCGATAACAATTTTGAAACTTGCGCGCCGCCAACTGAGTAGACTCGCCACTATCCTCCCGCTCTCCCATTGGTTCCTGATGCTAGTCACCGCCATGAGATCCTTCTCTCCTATTGGTCAGCATCCCTCCCATTATCCCATCATGCATCGTACGTAGCGGCGTTCTTCTTCAGCCATTGCTTCTCACCAGCGTTATCGTACGCACGCGGAATTCGTTCGTTCACATAAACGATTTCATTTGTTAAGGTAAATTCGTGTTAGTGATTTCGTTGTACTACTTTATCGTGTTGTGTGAGAACTTAATTAGTATACTACATAACTTAATTACGTACAGTATAGTCACGGGTCCCAAGAAAGTTGCTGAAGTTCACAGAAAGAAGAGAATGCTTTCTGTGCAGACAAAAATGGAGATGTTGAGTGTGATCGCTAAGGAATACGGCCGAAATCTGTCGATGATAGGCACCATCCTTAAGCTGAGGGAAGCCATCAAAGCAGCTACACCTTCCAAGGGCGTGACTATTTTGTCTAACAAGAGGAGCCCTGTGCATGATGAAATGGAGAGGTTGCTTCTTCTATGGATTGAGGACAAAGAAATCGCTGGCGATACGATAACCGAGATTGCAATATGCCAGAAGGCCAGCGCTATTTTCGGCGATTTGATTGCCCAAGCCGAAGACGACGGAGGAGAGGGGACATCGACGGAAACCCCAGCGTTCAAGGCTTCTCATGGGTGGTTCAAAAATTCCATAAACGGACTGGCATCCATTCGGTGGTGAAGAAATTGCAATTTTTGTAAAATACGTAAAGTATAAAAAAGTAAAGAAAAAAATGTAAAAAAAAAAAATTGTAAAAAAATCAATTTTAAATTTTTTGTAAAGTAAAGTGTTACAGTTTTGTTAATGTGTTTTGTAAAGTTTAGTTTATGGTTTCCTGACATTTTTTTTATGTTAAGTAAAGTTCAGTGTACGTATCTGCCGTTTGTCCTCCACCTCTGTCGCCACTTTCAGAGATAGCCTCACTCAAAAGATAAGCTTCCACATTTTACTACATATGTACGTATGTACGTACAGTATTTTTTGTATACCATGTACACTAGTACACTTTATTTACAGGTACTATGTAGTACATATTAGCAGTACGTATTAAGTTAGGTATTGTATGGTCCAAATTGTTGTGGTATTTCAATGTTTATAAGTCAATTTAACTTTATTATGAAATTTACTGGGGTGTTTTTGGAGGGCTTGGAACAGATTAGCCATTTTACATGTAAAATGCAGCTCAAGATACGAAAAACTCATGATACGAAGGGCGCCTCGGAACGGATTAATTTCATATCTCGAGGTACCACTGTATCTGTAAGTATGATATACCAAGGTCCGTTATTTTGGTGCACTACTGTATTTGTATATACGTACATAATTAAGGTTATTTTAAGTCTATTCTCTTTTTCCCAGAAATTTTTTTTTTTTAAGGTTAGTGTTTCTGAGGTTTGAATGAATTATTTGTATTAATGTTATTTTAAATGGAAAAAATTGATTCAGGTCGCAAACTTTTCGGGTCACGAACTGTGTCCTCAAATGAATTAGTTTGTGAACTGAGGTATAACTGTACCAGCCAGGGTTATGTCTTACCATTACATTCTTTTCTGTGTAGTTACCTTGATGTGCTGTGGTTAGATTTAGTATATCTAGGTCTGCTATTGTCTTCAGAGGCTTTTCTTTTTGTCTAACTTATGGTCTCAAAATATTGTCTTCAGAGGCTTTTCTTTTTGTATAACTTATGGTCTCAAAATAAAACAAGTTTTAATACAAACCTGCTAATCATGATTGTGAGTGCTATACTCCCTCCCGTGCATTCTTCAACATGGGGATAGGCACAGAAAAATTAGTAATATGGTGGGCAGTGTACTGTGGCATGTGCCATGGAACCTCTCCTCTTTTAACTCTTAAGTCATTATGACTTGGATTCATTAATATGGAGTAAGGCATATTATGACAATAAAATGCTCTAGTATTTTGATTGAATTTATAGTAAAAGGATACTATATTGTTCTCAAAAAAATTAATTCTTAATGCTTTACATATAGCAGCTTTACAAATGCAAACATTGATGCAATCACCTTTGTTACCTGTCTGGTAATCCTAGGAGTTTCAAGTGCCCTGGTCTTAAAGAGGTGCCAGACAGTTAATTGCTGCAAATTCATGTTACCTGTAGCACCTTGCTAGAAGTTATGAAAATATTTTAGAGAAACTAAACTATTTTTCTGAGAGAAACTCTAAACTATTTTTATTTTGCTAAATAAAGTCACAGTAAAAATTCCAGTGGCCAAAACCACGTGAATTACAAATCCTAGTCATCAGCTAGGAGCAACTATGCAGTTATGGTACGATGGTTGTATGATTAATTTTGTATTTTGTAAAGTAATCAGTTGTACTTACAAATTGCTACAGGATTTACTTGATGAATGCCAAGAAGCTTTTTGTTGCTTCACTGTGGAGCACCTGGAAGGTGATAAACAAATTATGCAAATGTCTAGGTGCTATTTACCATGGCAAGTGAATGGCATTATTACCCAGTGAATTTTATTTCTTAGGAAAGTTACTGCCATTTTATTTTCTCATTTACTTATTATGGTATGAACTCCTTCACTTATACTAAGTAGGTTGAATTTGTCTATCACCAACATTTATAGGGATAACTTTAAAGATATGCCAATCAAATTATTGTAATGTAATTGTTGTGTAGTTCTTGTTACTTATTGCTATTTTAAAACTGCTAATTGTTTCAGTTAATGTTGTATCGTATATATGAATGCATCTTTATACTCTTGTGCAGAACAAGTGTTGTCGATATTGGCCTGAAGAAGGATCTAGTAAGGAGTATGGACGGATGACACTTAGGAATGTGTCTGAGAATTCTAACAATGATTATATTCTACGAGAATTTTTGGTTCGCAAAGATGACCAGCCTGAAAGAAAAATATTTCATTATCATTTCACTGTAAGTAATTATATTTTGTAGAAGTCTCCATTTGTTAATATCTCTACTTTTGAATGTTATTCTCACATGATTGATGCTTATAGAAATATTGAACCAGTCCTGTAAAGTATTCTATTCTGATTTTTCTGTAAAAGCATTATGATCATGTTTTGAAAAAAAAAATTATATAACCCTTGTTTTATTTGTATTTGTAATATGCATTGAATTTTTTTATGAAATATTAAGGGTAAATTTTTATTTGGTATGCAGGCATGGCCAGATCATGGGGTTCCTTCAGATCCAGGGTGCGTATTAAATTTCCTTCATGATGTTAACAAACGTCAGGAGGACATTGCTAGTGCTGGACCTGTAGTGGTTCATTGTTCTGCAGGTATTGGACGCACTGGAACATTTATTGTGATTGACATGATTCTCGACCAGATTAAAAGACAAGGTAAGCTCAGTAGTTGTGTTCCTTATTCCATTATGAAAGCTTGTGTTATTCTTTACTTAAATCAACAATTAATGTGATGTATGTTGCAGGTCTTGATTGTGAAATCGACATCCAACGAACAATTCAGATGGTAAGGTCACAGCGTTCTGGTATGGTACAGACTGAAGCTCAATATAAATTTGTATACTTGGCAGTACAACACCACATAGAAACAGTACAGCATCGTATTAGTGCTGAAAAGAGTTGCTTGCAACTGGGAAGAGAGTACACAAATATAAAATATAGTAGTGAGGCTGCAGGTGGAATTGAAATGGGTAAATCTTTATCACGTTCAACTATATCTCTTCCAACCACACCATCAACTACTCCACGGGATCCTAAACGACCAACATCCACTGCAACACTGCCAAAAACGCAGTCTGAAAACCATTTGCCAAGGTATGTATTTCACCCAATTTTTCTGTAGTTCTTTAGCCAATTATTACCTTGGAAGTGTTATAGAAGAAATACTCGGTTAAAGTGCATGCAGTTTAGCTGGTTTGTTCTTGGTTACTTGAATGGAAAAATAAAAATGTAAGCCCTAGTTATGTTAGAAAGTTAATTTAAGCAAAGCTTCAGCCTTTTTGATTTACAGCATTCTTAGCCTTTATATTGGATAAAGTTATGTATAGTACTTACAAAATTGTGGTTCCTTTCAACCCATAATTGTTTCTTGCTAGGAATGAATTCACGTAGGCTATAGAAAATAGTATGTTGAATTTAGAGAATGAGCAGTTCATCAGCTCTATAGATTATATGTACTATAATGTTAGTTACATTTTGAATCGTCTCTTTTTTGTTGAAAATATTTTTAATTTTCCACTCACAAGTCATTACCTTAAATAGCCTTTACAGTTTGGGTTAAAATTATGAAAATGCATTTAGCCAAAAATTGATTATGCTACATTATTTGGTGAAAGAAACCTGGTAGGTACATCGAAATCTTACATCATAAAGCTTCCCTGTAATAAATATATCTACGCTCAGTTAGAGATGTGGTACCTGACCATCAATGGTATGTATTTACAAAACAAAATTTGTTCAAGAAATAATTGCATTCACACCATGGCATATTATTGTTGTATGCTGAATATCTACTTGTGTGGAAATAAAATTAAAACTGTCATCCTGTCAGTTTACTTGATTATGTAGGATTGCTGCATTTGTGACGTGAATCACTGCTACTTTCGTATGTTTGATGCAAAAATTATTAGACTGGTCAAAGCAAGGTCTGATCAAGAAGGCTAGTGTTAAATTAAGGCCATAACATTGTTTCATAAGCCCATGACAATTATATGTTGAAATAATTAGCTGAAATAAGGGATTTTGACGTAGGAAAAATCTATTTCTGGGTGATTGGCTCGTGTCGCCCTATGAAAGGATCCTTAATATCATTCCTTCTAGGCAAAATTAATCTAAATCTTACCAGAGAAAAACAAAATTAAGAAAATGTCAGTAAAACTGACTCGCTCACTCTATAAAAGGGATTTTGACGTAAGGAAAAATCTATTTCTGGGCGATTGGCTCGTGTCGCCAGCGAAATCCCGCCCTACCCATCCCATCGCCAAGATTGTCTGCTAACTTCAGGATGGCCACCAGAGGCGCAGCAGTCGGCAGCATGGGATGGAGTAGTAGTAGTAGGTGCGGCCCATTCTGTGGGTCGGCTCCCCTCTTGGGGGGATTTTGTAGTGGGAGAATTCTATTGGCATTTGGCTCGTGGTAGTGGTCTCACTCGCCATAGTGTTCATACCGACACTCTCTGGGAGGGTGAGCGAGTCAGTTATACTGACCTTTTTCTTTATTTATTTATTCTCTGGTATGTGTTAGTACATTTACCCTAGAAATAATAGATTAAAGGATATTTCGCTGGCGACACGAGCCAATCGCCCAGAAATAGATTTTTCCTTACGTCAAAATCCCTTTTCTGGGCTCAGCTCGTGTCGCTGCGCGAAATCGTACCAGAGAAATAGACAAGATTGTAAAGAAAATGTAACAAATATAAAGGGTCTCAAATAAAAGATAAAATAAAAATAAATCAATATAATTGCTAATAAAGATACATATACACAGTGGTACAAATAGAAATATTACTTAATTATACTTATTGTTAATAATATTTCTTAACTTAAGGTAATATACATATATACAGGAGAAATATCATATATGTACAACAATGGTATCTGTGTAAAGCTTATGTATCAAAACCATTTAAAGCAATTAATATACAAGTTGAATAAAACAAACTCAACAACAACAAAATATAAAGGAATGTATATGACTTAATATACAAAACCCGTAACCATTATAAGAAGATGTATCTCCTAGCATAAAAATAAGGAGATGACATCCACGAGATCAGTAATCATCACCAATGTGAGTGTCCCTAGCAAAAAAATAAGGGACACTCACTATATCATCATTAAAGCAGCTAAGACACAAGGTGATCGTAAATGAACAAGGCAGGAATAGACGAACTGTTGGGTGAGGCAGGTAGAAAGGAGGACTGAATCTTCTACTAAGGATCAGTCAGAGTCAGGGGAAACTATGTTACCCGCTGCAACTGCTGAAAATTTCAGGGCTTCCAAGGACTTTAAGTAATGACGTTTGAACACTGTCGGTGATTTCCATCCAGTATACTTTTTCAACTCATCGAAGTTCATATGTTGGAAATAGTTAATTGAGGTGGCTACTGCCCTGACATCATGTGCTTTTGGGAAAGAGTCAGGATTGGCTTGTTTAATGAAGTACAGGATTTGTTGCCTGATGCCTTTAATAGATAAAGTACCACCTTTTTCTCTCCTAAAGAGAGGACCCGATGAGGATGAGGAGGTCCTAGATAGAAAGGCTCGTAACGTTGAAACTGGGCAAAGAGATATATCTTGTGGAAGGGGTATTACCTTCCATGGTTCCCACCTCATCAAAGGATCTTCATTCTTAGCTAAAAAGCTACGTTCTGGGGAAAGTAGCACTTCCCCTGTGGGAAGGAACTGAATATGATCCGGATCTCTGGATAAAGCCGACAGTTCTGAAATTCTAGCTCCTGAGGCCAAGCTTAATAAAAATAGGGTTTTTCTTAACAGCATTATAAATGAGCATGTGTCATTATTGGTTTCTGAAGCCAGTTTTTAGAACATCGTTTAAGAACCATGATACTGACGTAGGCCTTACAGAAGGTCCTAAGTCTAGCACAGGCCTTGGGAATAGACGAGAAGTAGGAATCTGTCAAGTCTATGTTGAACCCAAATTGAAAAATCTTTTTCAAGGCTGACTTGTTTGTCGTAATTGTGCTAGCTGCTAAGCCTTTTTCAAATAAGGATCTGAAAAAGGATATAGCAGAATTGATTGTCATGATCTTAATATCTGATTCTTTCAGGAAGGTTGCTAACTTTTTGACAGCAGCATCATACTGTCTCAAAGTTGAATCTCTCTTATCTGATTCCAAGAAGAGAATATTCTGAGGGTCAATATTCGCATCCCTTTTCGCTGCAAACTTCATGAAATCCATAAAGTTAGGGTTTTGAGAATCCCTGAGGAAGCGAACACAGTCTTCGTTTGTACTGACTGGGAGAGCTTGGGATTGGGGATCCGAAGAGGACGGAGACCCAGTTCCAGGATGAGAGGATACCAATTGCTCTTCGGCCAGTCTGGGGCTACTAGAGCCACTTGACCCCTGAATGTCCTGAGTTTGTTTAGCCCACCTTCATGAGAAGATTCACCGGAGGAAAGACATAAATCTTCTCCAGTTGTTCCAATCTAGAGCCAGGGCGTCCGTGGCATAGGCCAGAGGGTCCAGGTTGGGGGCCACATAACACGGGAGTTTGTGGTTCGCCTGGGATGCGAAGAGATCTACCTGTAGACCTGGAACTCTCTGAAGAATCCATTGGAACGAACTGTTGTCCAGTGACCATTCCGACTCTAGAGGTACTGATCGGGATAGAGCATCTGCTATGACGTTTCTCACTCCAGCTATATGGGTGGAGGAGAGATGCCAACTGAACTTGTCCGCCAGGGAGAATATGGCTACCATGACATGGTTTAGATGACGTGACTTGGAGCCTCCTCTGTTTATACAATGTACTACCACTGCGCTGTCCAGGACTAGCTTTATGTGGGAGTACTTTGGCGGACGTAACCTTTTTAGAGTCAAGAACAGTGCCATTGCCTCCAGTACGTTTATATGGAACTGACGGAACTGAGGTGACCACGTTCCCTGAACCTTTTTGAACTGGGAATATCCTCCCCAACCGCTTAATGAAGCGTCTGTGTGGATAGTGATCCCTGGAGGAGGAAACTGAAGGGGCACTGACACTGATAGGTTCTTGACTTTCGCCCACGGCCGAAGCCGATTCTTTAGAATCAGAGGGACTGAGGACAATTTGTCCCTGGACCTGATATTTGCTCGTGAGCGCCAAATTCTGGTTAGGTCTTTCAGTTTGGCTTTCATTAGGATGTTCGTCACTGATGCAAACTGGAGAGAACCCAGGATCCTTTCCTGAGATCTTCTTGAAGCCAGTTTGTGACTTAGAAATTGCTTGACTGACTTTGCTATTTCCTTCCTTTTGGACGATGGAATCGACAGAGTATGGGAGGATAGATTCCATTGAATGCCTAGCCACTGAAAGTTTGACTCTGGAGTGAGTCTTGATTTGGTCCTGTTTATCTTGAAGCCTAGATATTCCAGGAACTGAATCACTTTCAGTGTTGCTTTGTTGCATTCCTCGACTGTTGAAGCCCAGATCAACCAATCGTCGAGATACGCTACTACCATAATCCCTTGCGATCTGAGTTGTTGAACAACTACTTCCGCCAGCTTCGTAAACACTCTGGGTGCTACGTTGAGCCCGAAAGGAACTACCTTGAAGGAGAATGTCTGGTCGCCTATCTTGAAGCCTAGATAAGGCCGGAAGTGTCTTGCAATAGGGATATGATAGTAAGCGTCTGTAAGATCGATAGAGGTGGTGACGGCCCCACGGGGAAGTAAGGTCCGCACCTGCGAGATCGTGAGCATCTTGAACTTGTCGCAGCGAATGGCTAAGTTTAAGCGGGACAAGTCTAAGATTACTCTTCTTTTTTGTGAGCCTTTCTTTGGCACGCTGAACAAGCGCCCTTGAAACTTTAATCTTTTGACTCTCGCTATAGCTCCTTTTTGAAGGAGATCCTCCGCATACTCCGTCAGTTCTTTGGAAGGAAGTTGACGGAAAGGCCTGGATGGAGGTGGGTTCGATAACCAGCTCCAACCCAGGCCTTTTGACACAATACTCTGAGCCCACTTGCTGAAGTTCCACCGGTGGCGAAAGTGAAACAGCCTCCCTCCTACCTGAAGTTCTTCATTGGTTCTGGTAACCTCCTCGGCCTCCTCTGAAGTGTTTTCCTCTATTAAAGGGACCTCCCGATCCTCTCCCACGAAAGGAACGTTTACCTCTGCCTCCCTTACCCGAGCGGTCATACTTCTGTGAAGATTGACTCTCGAAGGTTTGATTGTAAGCTGGAGAGATGGCATAAGAGGTGGAGGGCTGAGGCTGAGGGGAGATCACATAAATTGGCTGTGATTGAGCCTTTGAAGTGGAGGGCTGGGCTGCTTGCACTAAGGGAACCGCCGGAACTTGCTGAGAAAAGCGTGGTTGCTTTTTCTGGTAGGGCTGGAAACGCCTGGGTTTCCTTTGCCCTTTACCTCTAGCTGCAGGGTCTTGCCTCCTCCTAGCCGTAAGGCCCCAACGGTCCTTAAGGCTCTGGTTCAGCCTCGTAGCCTCTGACTGGACTTCCTTCACCATCGCTTCTGGGAAGAGATCTGCTCCCCAGATGCTTGAAGAGAGTAACCTATTCGGCTCATGCCGAATGGTTGCCTCTTGTAGGACATGCTTCCTACAATTCGTTCTAGCAGTGGCAAACTCAAACATATCTGACTGTACCGTTTGAGTCAGGGATTTGGTCATGAGTTTGAAAAGCGGCTCTGAACCATAGGCTATGGTGGCCACCTCGGTCATAGCCATAGAATTAATTGATCTGGCTAAACGAGATTTAGCGTCAAACTCAGCCTGAATCAGGCTATCTGGAAGCCTGGGTAGCTTTTCACCAAACTGCTCCATAGCACAGTCCGGTTTGAGTTTGCCAGCTGAGAAGGTGTTCGGTAAGTCTTCCCATAATTCTCCGGCTGAAGGAAGTAACGGAGATGTAGGATCTGCTTCCTTCAGTTGAGGCATGGGGTCCCCCTTCTGGGCCGCTGGGATGGTAGAGGTCGCGATCTTAGTCAGGAAAGGGAGCGGGGTACTCTCATCCATCGTGAAGATTGTAAAGGGACTCTTGAAGGGTTGGATTTTCGTATTAGAACAATCCATGTCCTCCAAACACCTGAGCCATTCTCTCTGAGCCTGGTCACGTGAATAGAGGACCGTCTCCTTTGGTACCCTATCATCTCGAATCATGGCTGAGGCGGTGAGCCTTGCGTAGCCGATGAACGGAGGCTGAAGGTCTTCCGGGTAGAACTCGAAGTCCTCTATCCTTCGAGTTCCAAATTCGGGTATAGAAATGAGACCGTCCTGGAAGGGGGCGTATGACGCTACTCTCCACGGGTTGTTCATCGAGAACGGAGGTAGCGAGTCATACGGGGGAAGCTGAGCTCCACCTGCATTGGAAGGTGGAGGAGAGGCTAGAGGAGCTTGGCTCAGTCCGGCTATAATGGAGTCTTGAGAAGTAATCCTATCCGACAACCGAGAGATCATTTGTTCCATGCTACTCTTTAGAGACCCAACCAGGTCGCCCACCTGTTGTAACAGGCCAGCATTGGAGTCCAAAGCCGGAGCTGCTGCGGAGGTGGAGGGGTAGCT
The DNA here is from genome assembly GCF_015104395.2 of Macrobrachium nipponense. Lineage (NCBI taxonomy): Eukaryota > Metazoa > Arthropoda > Malacostraca > Decapoda > Palaemonidae > Macrobrachium > Macrobrachium nipponense. The sequence continues at coordinate 103,166,492 of NC_061109.1, read as the reverse complement.
TTGAATTGGCACCAAAGGTAGCGGAACTGAAGACTCAGCCGGAGTGTGAGATCTCTCTCTGGAGGATTTACTCCTCGAGGACTTAGAGCCGGACCCAGAAGCTTTAGATCTGTCTGCTCCGGGATTCCTAGCCGGAGACTTACGAGAGGAGGATGAGGTCGAAGTCGTCTTCTTAGATGACGACGACGCCTTTGTCAAGGATTTTACTGCTTGACCCTTGACCTTGGGTCTAACCGAAGCGTCAGGAGGAGTATACAATTCATCACCCGTAAAGCCTTGGAAGGATGGAGAGGTTGCAGGAGTAGAAGAAACAGTTACGCCCAAGGGTATCCCTTGGGTGTCCACCTTACCTACCTCGACCAACAGGTCGTCTACACCTACCATAGGTTCTACATTAATATCCAACGTCGCGACTTCCGAGGAGATATCCTGGCCTTGGTCAGTCAATGAGGCAGCCAGCTGTTGCTGGATGAAGGCGATAGTCGGGGCAGCCTCTGCTGGGTCGACGTATCCTGTCGCCTTGCCTCCGGGGAAGATTAGTACCGCCAACCTTTTCTCCAGGATGTAGGGCATACCCTTGGCGGCGTTCTTCCCGAAACCGCCGACCCAGGCCCGCAGGGTTGCCAGTGCGGTATCCCTCACTGCCGGCGCCTGGAAGAGAGGGTATCAATTAGATTTAAGAATAACTTAAAACTAAAGATAACTTAAAGTATAACTTAAACTTATAGGGCTATAAGGCCCTTTGAATTTCCTTAAGTTAGAGTAATTGATACAAACTTAAGAACTAAAACAGATGCGAACCAGCTACCGGAGATGGAATACTTACCCCGTCTAAAAGCTGGCTCACCAGATCGTAACATATGGTACACGTCTCATGGTACCAGACCTGGATGTCCCCGTGCGGAGTCGCGCATGGAGCATGGGACCGGCAAACTTCGTGTCCACACGGGTCCTGAAGTGTGGCGGCGCATCCCGGATGCTCACAGTTGGTGGTCTGTAAGTGGAAAGACACATGAGTATCTTAAAGAATATCACTTACAGGCTAAAGGACAGAAGAACTCCATTGCATGCCGGAGCTCGGAAAAAATTCGGGCATAGCCCCTCCCTTACTAGCCTGAATAGGCTATAACCCCGGAGGTATCCGGTGAAAAGAAGGGAGGGGGGAATGGTTTAAGGTACTTAAAATAAACTTAACATCTTAAACCTAAAAGCTCGAACGTACCGGACTAAGTCCAGTGCGAGGCGGAGTGATAACTCAGTGAAACGGAGCGGTTAGACGAGACCGACTGTATGTTCCGGTCCACCCCGTGGGGTAGACTAAGCACGTTTCCGCTAGATGCCAGGCCTCCGGTGGTAAAGGAGCCCTAGTAAGGTGGGAAAGAGCGGGGGCATACAGACTCGGGCTAGTAACGGAGCGACGAAGTAGTAATGGAGAGGGGGAAAGGCCAGTCCCCCCTCACCTTACCATCCGACCGAACCGAGAGCCGGAGAGGTCGAGTCCAGTCTGGGTCTGTCCCGTCCCTCTACCCCCTCCGCCTGGGGGGAGAGAGGGAGGCAGGCTCGGGTATGCGGAGCGAGCATGGGCAGGCCTAACCACCCCCCCCCCCCCCCCCCCCGACTCTATGGAAGAGCGGGAGGAGGGAAAGGTGACTGGACAGGCGTCTGGCTGCCTCGTGATCACATAGTGACCACGGGGCGATAAGAACAACAACTAAGCCTAAACAAAACCAACTGATCAGCGAGATGCTATCGGGAAGCAACCGAGCTGACCAGCGGTAACATAAAGGCCCAACAGGCCGTGACCTAGGCTAAGCGAGCCAGACGCCTAACTAACCTAATAAAATCACATAGATAACAATATGAAAATTAAAATAAAAGAAAGAAAACAAATAGTAGGAGAAAAAATCCAGGAGTGTACGACTAACCCGAAGGAAAGTCTACCACTCAAAGCTAGCCGATGCCGATAAGAAGAGCCGTGGCTAGGGTCTGGATGGAAGAGCCTACATAAGGTAAAAGACATGCATGCATGACAAAACCGTGTAGACCTTATACTAAACAAAGCGGATAATAAAATAGAGCGTACAAAGACAGGGGATGTTCTGGGTATGGGAGACCCAGAACGAACCCATCACGAGGCAGAACCATGCTGCCATGCTTCCGACCTAGAGATCGTATTTATACCTAAAAAACGGCAAATACGTGCTCAGGGCCGGAAAAAACCAAATAGCAATAAACACTGAGTACTTAACTTAGCTGCTGCGATGGCTGCACGCTCCATTGTAATAAAATCCAAACGAAAGGGCACAAAAAACACAGAGAAGAAAAAGGCACGTGTGAATCGTGTGCGCTAACTGAAAAGGATGACCACCAGAGGCGCAGCAGTCGGCAGCATGGGATGGAGTAGTAATAGTAGGTGCTGCCCATTCTGTGGGTCGGCTCCCCTTTTGGGGGGATTTTGTAGTGGGAGAATTCTATTGGCATTTGGCTCGTGGTAGTGGTCTCACTCGCCATAGTGTTCATACCGACACTCTCTGGGAGGGTGAGCGAGTCAGTTATACTGACCTTTTTCTTTATTTATTTATTCTCTGGTATGTGTTAGTACATTTACCCTAGAAATAATAGATTAAAGGATATTTCGCGCAGCGACACGAGCTGAGCCCAGAAAAGAAGTGTCGGTATGAGAATAGGGGCGAGTGGGAACACTACCACGAGTCATTCACCATTTAGACCTATCAATCCAAAATCGCCACTAGCGAGAGCTGATACTAACGGGTGATGCGGCCGTTACTACTACTACTAAGGACGCCACGGACAGCAGCGCCCCTAGCGGTCATCCTTAATCTATGAACATCTTGCCCTGCAGGGGGGGAAAAGCAAGACAGGGTGGGTTTCATAGAGCGACACGAGCCAATCACCCAGAAATAGATTTTTCCTACGTCAAAATCCCTTTTCTGGGCTCAGCTCGTGTCGGCCTATGAAAGAGTACCAGAGAAACAGGCAAGATGGGAAAAGGGACAAATGAAAAACTGAAGTAAAAATAGATATATAATATAAGTGAATCAGGTATACAGAATACAAATTAAGTACTTAAAGCTAACTTATGCTAAACAATGGCATAAAAAAGAGAGCCAACAACAAAAGTACTTAAAACTAACTTATAATAAACATAGTAGTATACAATAATGTAATGTAAGTTAACAAAACAGGTTCACTTAAGCAAAGTATTTACATAATATACAAACACATTGCGTCCTACCCTAGCATAAAAATAAGGGTAGGGACACTGAAGTACCTTAAAAGTACAAAGTGTGGATGTCCCTAGCAAAAAAAAAAAAAAAAAAAAAAAAAAAAAAACAAAAAAAAAAAAAAAAAAAAAAAAAAGGGACAAACCACTAATATGACCTCAGCGGCTAAGGCTAGAGTGTCTGAGTAGCATGGCGATAGGGTGAGGCATGTTAGACGAGGTAGGTAGGAAGGAGATCTGGATCTATACTATGACTACTATACAGTATCAGGAGAAACAATGTTTCCCGCTGCTACTGCAGAAAATTTTAAAGATTCCAAGGACTTTAGATAGTGACGTTTAAAGACTGTCGGAGATTTCCATCCAGTATACTTTTTAAGATCCTCGAAGTTCATATGTTGAAAGTAGTTAATTGAGGTGGCTACTCCCCTGATGTCATGTGCTTTTGGGAATGAATCAGGGTTGGCTTGTTTAATGAAGTAAAGGATCTGTTGTCTAATACCTTTTACTGATAAAGTACCACCTTTTTCTCTCATGAAGAGAGAACCTGAGGATCTTGAGGATGTGCGAGATAGAAAGGCTCTTAAAGTTGATACTGGGCAGAGAGAAGGGTCTTGCGGAAGTGGGATGACTTTCCAAGGAGCCCACCTTGCAAGAGGATCCTAATTTTTAGCTAAAAAGCTACGATCCGGAGCAAGCAGGACTTCTCCTGAGGGGAGGAATTCTACATGACCCGCATCCCTGGATAGAGCCGACAGTTCTGAAATTCTAGCTCCTGAGGCTAGGCTTAATAAGAATAACGTCTTTCTGAGGAGCATTATGAATGTGCACGACGAGTTGTCAGTATCTGATGCTAGTTTGAGGACGTCATTTAAGAACCATGAGACTGCCGTAGGCCTTTGAGAAGGTCTAAGTCTAGCACAGGCTTTAGGGATAGACGTAAAGTAAGATTCAGTCAGATCTATCTGGAAACCCAACTGAAAGATCTTCTTCAAAGCCGATTTATGCGTAGTAATAGTGCTAGCTGCTAAACCTTTTTCAAACAAGGATCTGAAAAAGGATATAGCTAAGTTAACTGTCATGGTTGTAGTGTTTGATTCTTTCAGGAAGGATGCTAATTTTTTAACAGCAGAGTCATATTGTCTAATAGTTGACTCTCTCTTATCTGACTCTAGGAAGAGGATGTTTTGTGGATCAATGTTAGCATCTTTGTTAGCCGCAAACTTCATGAAGTCCATAAAGTTAGGGTCTGAAGAATTCCTGAGGAAGCGAACACAGTCCTCATTTGTACTGCCTGTGACAGCCTGGGATTGGGAATCCGTTGAGGTCGGAGACCCAATTCCAGAAGCAGCGGATACCAATTGCTTTTGGGCCAGTCTGGTGCAACCAGCGCTACCAGTCCCTTGAAAGTCCTCAGCTTGCTCAAGACTTTCAATAGAAGATTCACTGGAGGAAAAACATAAATTTTTCTCCACTGACTCCAATCTAGCGACAGGGCGTCCGTGGCATAAGCCAGAGGGTCCAGGTTGGGGGCCACATAGCAAGGAAGCTTGTGGTTTGCTTGTGAAGCGAAGAGATCTACTTGGAGACCTGGGGACCCCCCTCTCCCCCGGCATATCCACTGGAATGACCTGTCGTCTAGGACCATTCTGATTCCAGAGGGACCGACCGGGACAAAGCGTCTGCTATCACATTTCTTACCCCCGCCAGGTGAGTGGCGGACAGATGCCATTTGTGTTTGTCTGCTAGGGCAAAGATGGCTATCATGACATGGTTCACATGTTTGGATTTGGACCCTCCTCTGTTGATGCAATGAACCACCACTGCACTGTCCAAAACTAGTCTTAGATGAGACTTTTTCGGGGGAAGAAGTCTCTTCAGGGTAAGAAATACTGCCATTGCTTCCAAAACGTTTATGTGGAGCTGGCGGAACTGAGCTGACCAAGTCCCCTGAACTTGTTTGAATTGAGAATATCCCCCCCAACCGGACAGGGAGGCATCCGTGTGAATGGTTAATACCGGAAGGGGATATTGGAGGGGTACCAGTTTGGCCAGGTTCTTCACTTTTGTCCATGGACGGAGTTGATTGCGAAGGATCTGTGGAATTACTGACAACTTGTCTCGAGATTTGGCGTTTGCTCTCGATCGCCAAACTCGGTTTATATTCTTCAGCCTTGCTTTTAGGAGGATGTCTGTCAAGGAGGCAAACTGAAGAGAACCTAGGATTCTTTCTTGGCTTCTCCTTGATGTTTGTTTGCATTTGAGAAATTGTTTCACAGCTTTGGCTATTTCTTTGCGTTTGACCACTGGAATTGACAGATTGTGGGAAGACAAATCCCATTGGATTCCTAGCCACTGAAAACGAGACTCTGGATTTCGTTTTGTTTATCTGGAACCCCAGATGTTCCAGAAATTGAACTACCTTTTCCGTGGCTTTGAGACATTCCTCGACTGTTGGTGCCCAGATCAACCAATCGTCGAGGTATGCTGCTACCATTATCCCTGAGTTCTCAATTGTTGAACTACCACTTCTGCTATTTTTGTGAATACCCTGGGGCTACATTCAGACCGAAGGGCATCACTTTGAATGAGAATTTCTGATTTCCTAGTCTGAACCCTAGGAATGGGCGGAAGTGCCTGGCTATAGGGATATGATAGTATGCGTCTGTAAGATCGATGGAGCATGTGACGGCTCCACGAGGAAGTAAGGTCCTTACTTGCGAAATGGTAAGCATTTTGAACTTGTCGCAACGGATGAAAGAGTTTAGCCTTGACAAGTCTAAGATTACCCTTCTTTTTGTTGAGCCTTTCTTTGGCACGCTGAATAAGCGACCTTGAAATTTTAAATGCTTGACTCTCGCAATAGCTCCTTTCTGAAGGAGTTCTCTCGCATAATCTGTCAATTCCTTTGACGGTTCCTGATAAAATGATCTGATTGGAGGGGGATCTTTGATCCAACTCCAACCCAATCCCTTGGACACTATGCTCTGTGCCCAATTGCTGAACCCCCACCTGTGACGAAGAGGAACAACCTCCCTCCTACCTGGGGAGCCTCATTGTTGTTGGGCGGGTTGACCTCCACGCCCTCCTCTGAACTGCCTACCTCTTGTCGCTCTACTTGAGCCACGCTGGCGAAAGTGGCCTCGCGCTCTGCTACCTCTCGCCTGCCCCGAAAAGGGAGGATAAGCCTGACTTTCATAAACAGGGTTGAAGGCCGGCGAGAGTGCGTAAGAGGTCGAGGGTTGCGGGGGTACTGAGGAGACACAAGGAGGATGGGTTGGGTCTGTTTTGAAGTTGCAGGCTGTCCCTGTTGGGTAACTGGGACGGCCTGAACGAATTGCTGCTGCTGCTGACGTTTCTGGTAAGGCTGGAATCTTCTACCAGCCTTCTTTGGTTTCTTACCAGCAGCGGGGGCGGATTCTTGTTTCCTCTTAGAGGGAGATACCCCATCTAGCTCTGAGGCTCTGGTTGAGCCTAGCAGCCTCATGGTGTACCTCATTCACCGCGGACTCTGGGAAGAGGTCCGCCCCCCACATGCTGGAAGCCAGGAGCCTATTAGGTTCGTGCCTAATAGTGCATTCCTGCAGAACGTGCTTTCGACAGTTCCTCCTAGCTAGGAAGAAGTCGAAAGCATCTGTCTGAACCGTTTGAAGCTGAGATTTGGCCAGAATCTTAAATAAAGGTTCTGTGCCATACGATAAAGCAGCCATCTCAGTAATGATCAAAGAATTGAGGGATCTCCCAAACCTAGTTCGAGCGTCGAACTCTGCCTGAATCAAGGTATCAGGCAGCCTCGGAAGCTTTTCACCAAACTGGTCCATTGCACAGTCCGGTTTTTGAGCTTACCAAGCGTGAAAGGGGTGGACGGCAAGTTCTCCCACAATTCCCCGAAAGCTGGGAAGAGCGGAGAAGTAGACTCCGCTTCCCTCATATTTTTGTGGCATGGGCTCATCCTTGAGGACTGCCCTGAAGAGTCGCTTCCACTATTTTGGTAGCGAACGGAAGAGAAGCCTCCTCCTCCGTCGCAAAAATAGTAAAAGGACTCTTGAAAGCCTGGAGCTTGGTGTTGGTACACTCCCAGTCCTCAAGGCAGTGAACCCATTCCCGCTGAGCGTGCTCTCTACTATAAAGCACATGCTCTCTGGTGATCCTTTGGGGTTCTTCCCTAAGGGTGGGGGGAGCGCCGCTGTGGTCAGCCTAGCATACCCAATGAAAGGCTGCGTCAATCCCGGAGGATAAAACTCGAAGTCCTCAATCCTTCGAGTTCCACACTCCGGGACAGAGATCATACCGTCCTTGAATGGAGCGTAAGCGGCTACTCTCCATGGGTTATCCATGGAGAAGGCTGGTAGCGACTCATAAGGAGGGTAGCTGGGGAATACCAGCACTTGCTACTGGGGAGACTGGGTAAGGAACCTGAGCAAGCCCAGCTACTCGGTCCTCATTCTCTCTAACTCTGTTAGAGAGATCTTGGATGGACTGGCCCGATGATTCAAAGTGTTCGACAGTTTGCGCGAACATCTGT
>NC_061109.1:103076223-103153723 GCF_015104395.2 Macrobrachium nipponense | reverse complement strand
GGCCAAAAAATCACAGCAGATGCACGTGACTTCATTAAATAAGCGAATACCACAGGAAAATATATATATATATATATATATATATATATATATATATATATATATATATATATATATATATATATATATGTATATATATATATATATATATATATATACCTATATAGATATATATATATATATATATATATATATATAATATATCATATATATATATATATATATATATATATATATATATATATATATATATATATATATATATGCATATGTGCGGGTCTGTGTCTGTGTGAATGTACGTATGTGATTGAGGCAATATAGCACTATAAAATGGAAGCTAAGCCGTCTTTACCTTCAAGCAGACATATTACATGAATAAGCAAAACCTAGTTATTCATTATTCACTAGCATAAAATTTATCCTAATATTTACAAAAAAGACATCCAATATTTAGTGACTGATTAAGTGGAATGCCTTGTAGCATGGGATTATAGCCCATCTAAAAGTGGGGAAAGTAAGTATACCATATTTACTATAATGATAAGATTATGTATTACATATATATATCTGTGATATCTGAGGCATGGTATTACTTCGAAGTAGAAAATGTAATATTACATTGCTTGTCAACGTATAAATTTCCCAATAAATAAACAGTACACGTGTGTGTCGCAGTAAGTTTTTTTTACAAACTGAGGTTACCCTTATAAGACTATAAGAACTCTGCCCCACCCTAACCTCCTTGTGCCCCACCCAGATAAAATGTAATCCGCTTTCTTCGCAAGGTCACTTGCGAAAGTTAGCCGAGGTGTTTTACCTGTTAGAATGATTATAAAAAATAAACATTATGTACTGATTGTTTGCAAATAATTCATTGGCAATTTGCTTTGACTACCAAATCGACCATTGGTCCTTACAGAACTTTATGTATAAATGCCCGAAAAGTTTCTCTCTCTCTCTCTCTCTCTCTCTCTCTCTCTCTCTCTCTCTCTCTCTCTCTCTCTCTCTCTCTCTCTGTATTCTCTCTCTCTCTCTCTCTCTCTCTCTCTCTCTCTCTCTCTCTCTCTCTCTCTCTATGTATAAATGCCCGAAAAGTTTCTCTCTCTCTCTCTCTCTCTCTCTCTCTCTCTCTCTCTCTCTCTCTCTCTCCTTATTCCTACAATAACTGTTCCAAAGTACTGAAAATAATAGTGTAATTTATACTTGTAGAATTTACACGTATAAAAAGGATATTTTTACCTGCAAACGTCGACTCCAATCAATACATAAGAATATCACGACAATAAGAAGGAAGAAGCAAATATCTGGACTCTCATCCACCGTGAAAGGGAATTATCTATAATCCTCACCTGAGGGTAAGACAGAGGCCTTGGTAGCGTTACCATCGTCAGGGTTTGGAGTGGAACTGTCACTGACTAACAGCACCGTCGCAAATCTCACCCTTGTCCGCCAACAATGATAGCCAGATATCAAAATATCATTATTATTCTATTATCTAGGTCAATATATTGTAGTTTTTGTGTTGTGCTGGCGTAAAATATCTTGGACTTGCATGTGGTAATAATTTTAATGGGAAAAAATCTGTTATAATGGCGGGAAAGGGCAACCGTACATATACGTGAATAGTCTTTGTGACAAAAAGTAGCCGAACGTATATATACGTGAATAGTCGAAAAAGGGTTAAGGATCCTTTCATAGGCCGACACGAGCTGAGCCCAGAAAGTTGTCTTAATATCAGAATCAGAACGACATAATGACATATATATATATATACTATATATATATAATATATATATATATATTATATTATATATATTATATATATATATATATATATAGTAGGGCCTCGATAATTGTGGGAGATAGGGCCCAGAACCCCCCGTGATAAGTAAATACCCGTGTTATCCTGGTACCCCCCCTAAAAATTGCTTTAAACTGCCTACTTTAGTAATTAACCCACCCGAGACCACTATTTCTATGTTTACAACTGCCTACTTTAGTTCAAGCACCAAATATGTCTTCAACTATCACCTTTAACTAAATTCAAGACAGTTTCAAAGTAATTTTTTCCTATCTTCAATTTCCCCTTCATCAGATCAGCAAACAAAAGTATATTACCTAACAATTTCTTTCTATTTTCATGATTTGGCTGCTGCACCAAACTAAAAGTACATAGTATATCTATTTTGTGAATGAACATATTTATGATAAAAAAGCATGATTTACTGTAAAGATTACAGTACCCAACTATAATATTAATGTATAAACAGCAAAATACAGCAATAAAAATCTATTTTTGTCTTTTGTTTATCTTTAGAATCAGCTGATGGACGTTTATTACTGAAAGAATTATTTTGGAAAACAATTTAGTTACTAAACGAAACTAATTTATTAATGGAATTATTATTATTTTTAACTTTGTACATTATAGTTTATGATATTATGATACAGTAATTCATATTTCATTGAGAGAGAGAGAAGAGAGAGAGAGAGAGAGAGAGAGAGAGAGAGAGAGAGCAGCTTAGGATGAGCGTAACTGTTGAATAGCTCGAGAGAGCAGCTTAGGACGAGAGTACTGTTACTAGCTTAGCTCGAGAAAAACATAATGAAAAATGTATTTTAAATATTTTTATGGTGATAAGAAATGAAACATGGATAGTGATAAGATATTCACTTGTATACTGTAATAATATGTGATAATCATTGAGACAACTATAAAAGTTTTATTGAAGTACAGTTTTGTAAATCACAGAAAGAATAAAAATATGGCAATACATGTACCTACAAATGTTGGGGACCATCTTGTTCTTTTATTACGATAATAATAGATCAGTATTATAGTTTTTTTCTGTGAGAGAGAGAGAGAGAGAGAGAGAGAGAGATTTTGCTATTTACATTCATATTATTTGAAAATTTGAAAATGAGTTTATCCTAGTAGTGAGCCGTAGGTCGGCTCCTCTCTTCTTGAGGTTTTTTGATGTAGGAGGGGCTAATTGGAGAAGGACCCGTGGTAGTGGTTTCACTCGCCCCAGAAACCATACCGACGCCTTTTAATAAAGTTGAGTGAGCCAGAATATTCTGGCATTTCCAATTTAGCGGTTCTCTGGTATTATAACAATATTTTACCTTAGAAATAGTACTAAAGGAACCTTTTTCACGGAGCGACACGGCCAAGCCCAAAAATGCATTTAGTCATGAAAAGAAGTAAACACAGTAATTAGTGAATCTTGCTCTATGATAAAATTCGCGATTTCATTAATTTTCTGGGATATACGTAGTATTTGGGCTCCACAAAAAAGTAAGTAAAGTGATTTATGACAGAGTTTAGAGGATACTTATGTAAAAATACATCGGTAGTTTGTAGAACGGTGTAACCACTATCACATTGTGTAAAAATAGACTGTAGGTTTGGTGACGTCACGGTGGTCATACATTTTTTTTCGTGAATGAATATACATTAGTCAGCAACATTGTGAACATTAGTTAGCAACATGGCAACTCATTCCCCCTCCTGTCGCATTACTTGACATATTTAATAGCTCTGGATCTGAGGTTGATACCTGGATCTAAAAAGAAAGATGCAGGGTAGAATGGATTTTCCTTCATTCTTACATAATTTTTAAATTTATAAACTAAAATCTTACTAATTCACTATAGTATTTCCTTTAATGAAGATGTTATTGCTGTTTACATTAAAATTATTTGAAATTTAGTAAATAATTTATTTATCATACAAAAAACCTACATCTCTGTAAAAGAGAGAATTATTATTTTATTATGTGATATCATTTAATCTTATTAAACTTACTAATACAGTATTCATCAATATTAATATTTGAAAATTAGTAAATCATTTTTGTATCATAAAGATATATTTATTCCCTAAAATAACATCAAAATACACTGATAGTGAATGTTTATCATTAGAAAAACTAATAATTATCTTCGGAAAAACCCGCGATTAGGAGAATTTCCTGAAAATTTTTAGTAGATATGGTCCTAAGAAAAATCCTTCAATTTTGAAAATGTGAATACGTGGAACCTCGACATATGAAAGTCCCAACTTACGAAAAATTCAAGTTACAAAAGCAAATACAAAGATTTTTTTGCCTCTGCATATGAAAATAATTCAGGTTACAAAAGGATGTTACTGTAAAGTCCCAAGATTAGCCGAGAACAATTTTAAAACTCGCGCGCCGCCAACTGAGTAGACTCACCACCATCCTCCTGCTCTCCCATTGGTTCCTGATGCTAGTCACCGCTGTAAGATCCTGCTCTCATATTGGTCAGCATCTCTCCCATCGTGCTTTACGTAAAGGCGTTCTTCGGCCACTCGGTAGCAGCATCGTTATTGTCGCAGAATTTGTTCGTTCATATACGATTTAGTTTGTTTACGTAAATTCGTGTTAGTGATTTCGATTTCGCTTTGTACTTTATCATGTTGTGTGAGAACTTTAATACATAACTTAATTACGTACGTATAGTCATGGGTCCCAAGAAAGTTGCTGAAGTTCACAGAAAGAAGAGGATGCTTTCTATGGAGACAAAGATGGAGATTATCAAGAAGTATGAGGCTGGCATGCGGTTGAGTGTGATCGCTAAGGAATGCGGCCGAAATCCGTCGATGATAGGCACCATACTTAAGCAGAGGGAAGCCATCAAAGCAGCTACACCTTCCAAGGGCGTGACTATTTTGTCCAACAAGAGAAGCCACATGCACGATGAGATGGAAAGGCTGCTTTTTGTATGTATAAAAGACAAAGAAATCGCTTGCGATATGATAACCGAAACGGCAATCTGCCATAAGGCCGGTGCTATTTTTGGTGATTTGATTGCCCAGGCCGAAGACAACGGAGGAGAAGGGACATCGACGCCAACCCCAGACTTCAAGGCTTCTCGTGGGTGGTTTGAAAAATTCTGGAAACGGACTGGCATCAATTTGGTGGTGTGACAAGGGGAGGCTGCCAGCTTGGACACGAAAGCGGCTGAAGCCTTTATTAAGATGTTTGACAAGATGATGATCAACGAAGGCTACAGTTCTCAGCAAGTCTTCAGCTGTGATGAGACTGGCCTTTTTTTGGAAAAAAATGCCTTGTTGGACATACATCACTGAGGAAGAGAAGAAGCTGCCCAGGCATAAGCCTATGAAAGACAGGCTTATGCTCGCACTTTGTTCGAACGCCAGTGGGGATTGCAAAGTGAAGCCCCTACTTGTCTATCATTCGGAGACTCCTCGAGCCTTCAAGGCCCACAAAGTGCTAAAGGAGAAGCTTCCAGTGATGTGGAGGGCTAATGCAAAAGCCTGGGTAACAAGACTTTTGTTCACCGAGTGGGTAAATCTGTGTTTCGGCCCGACAGTGAAGAAATTCTTGGAAGAGAAGTGCCTCCCTATGAAATGTCTTGCTGGTGTTGGACAATGCCCCTCCCTACCCTCCTGGCCTCGAAGAAGATATCCTAACGGAGTATTCTTTTATCAAGGTTCTTTATCTTCCACCTAACACCACCCCTCTCCTCCAGCCCATGGACCAGCAAGTGATATCGAACTTCAAGAAGCTGTATACAAAACATCTTTTCAAGAGATGTTTCGACATCACCGATACCACAAACCTCACCTTGCGTGAATTTGGGAAGGAGCATTTTGATATCGTGATATGCATCCGACTCATCGATCAAGCTTGGCAGGAGGTTTCGAGGCGAACCTTGAATTCTTCGTGGAGGAAACTGGCCTGATACCGTATCTGCCTGAGACTTCGAGGGATTCGACGTGGGCAAAGCTGATGCAGATTCAGAAACAGTTGACGATCCTGAAACTGTTTTGCAACCAGGTCTTGATGAGATCATTGCACTCAGCAAGTCCATGGGGCTGGTCGTCAATGAGGACGACATCAATGACCTTCTTGAGGAGCACCAAGAGGAGCTTACGACGGATGACCTGAAGGAGTTGGAGGCCATGCAACATAACATTGTTCAAGAAGAGTTCTCTAGCAGCGGCGAGGAGGAGGACGACGACCCTATGACAATGGCAGAAATTAAGGATGCTCTAGCTGCTTTTCATAAGGTGCAATCATTTGTAGAAAGGAGACACCCCGAAAAGGCTTACACAGGTCATATGCTTGCGCAGTTCGATGACGTTTAACCCGAGTCGTTTCAGGAACATTGTGAAAAGTAGGCAGAAGCAATCTTCCTTGGATAGGTATTTTTTAAAGAGGCCTTTAGTAGGAGTAAGCAAAAAGGAAGATCCAATTGATACTACGAAAAAACAGAAAGTTGAAAGTGGTGAAGAAATTGAAATTTTGTATAAAAAAAAGTATAAAAAAGTAAAAAAAAATGTAAATCAAAAAAAGAAAGAAAAAAAAAAAAAGACATTTAATTTTAAGTTTTTTGTAAAGTTAAGTGTTAATGTTTTCTGCCATTTGTTAATGTGTTTCGTAAAGTTTAGTGTTAATGTTTCCTGTCATTTTTTATTGTGTTTCGTAAGGTTAAGTGTTCAAGTTTTCTGCCATTTGTCCTCCTCCTTTGTCGCCACTTTCGGAGATCGCCTCACTCGAAAGGTAAGGTTCCATATTTTACTACATACATACGTTTGTACATACAGTATTTCTTGTACCATGTACACTAATACACTTTATTTACAGGTATGTGGTACATATTAGTAGTATATGTAGTTTAAGTTAGGTATTGAATGGTCCAAATTGTTGTATTTCATTGTTTATTGGTAAATTTAGCTTTATTATAAAATTTACTGGGGTGTTTTTGTTGGGATTGGAACGAATTAGGCAATTTACATGTAAAATGTGGTTCAAGATACGAAAAAATCAGGTTACGAAGGCCGCTTTGGAACGGATTAATTTCGTATCCTGAGGTACTACTGTACTGGGGTTTGACTCTGTGATATATATATATATATATAGATATATAATATATATATATATATATATATATATATATATATATATATATATATATATATATACGTATATATATATATATTTCCTTTGTGGCTTTTACCTTTATTAATGATTTTATCATGTTCCAAACTGTCGTGATTCAGTTATCATATATAATATATATTAATATTATATATATAATATATATATATATAAATTATATATATATCATATATATAGTATATATATATTTATACATACAGCTGCCCCCCCCCCCATATTTATGGGGATGCATACAAGACCCCCCTGCAAATAATTTAAGACTTGCTAATATCCCTTTTGTTTAGGATCTTTCACCAGTTACAGCAGTAAGAGTATCTTGTATGGAAATTGTGCTTAGAGGTACCCTCACTCTTTTTTTCTTTTTTTTTAACTGTAGTGTAAAGGCTGTCTAAGGCAATAGTAGTTCTTAATACATCAGTGTAAAAAAATGTCACTTTTATAAAGCAGGAGTGATGTAGAGGTCAATGAAATTTTAAATTTCAGTCAAAGAATTTCAGAAACAAGCTTCTTAAATTAAAATGGAAATACAGTATGCATAATGTTTTGTTTAAATACACATAGTGTAACATTAATAAATATGTGTAATTCGAAACAAAAAAGGTGCTTAAAAAGAATTTTTTATAAAAATATTGTTGCAGTGAAAAAAAATCCATTTATTTAAAAGATGGAAAGTTCAAATACATAATCTATACAGTTCCTAACAGTGAATATATATTTAAAATTTGGAATTCTGCCGTGAATTTACAGTATGATATGCCGTACTGGTGTTGTGTATGAGTAGTTGAGTTATAAAGGTATTATTTTTTTTTTTTAGAAGAATCGAGTTTTGAGCAACTTCAGAATGTGATTAGATATTTTATTTTTTTATGAGCTATATTACTTTCCATTTTGTATGGTTGGCTTTTAATTTGTTTAAGGCTTAGGTTTCTACCCATGACAGACCTGATTTAGACTTCAAACACAACTGGTCGTCACCCAGATTACCATTGGGCAACTCAGTACATATTGTTTTAATAAGGGAATTATAATGGAAGGTGTGAACATGAATATATGTAATTGCATTACTTTTGTTTATTTTCTGTTGTACTTTTTATTTTTTAAATATATTTAAAATGGTATAGAGCATAGATTATACAAGATTATTTTATATTGGGAGGAAAGGGACATTCTTTTGATTATAACTATAGACTTCCTTTTGGCTATTTAAAAAAGGCATGTTAGGTTCAAAGTAAGATCAGTTCCTATGAATTTTTTTAGTTGAATGTTATTTGGAATGTGTATTACCAGTTTATTTGTGTAAATAAATGGCAGGTTATTGATGTTAGAAAAAAATAAAGGTATAAATTGTTGATGTGTAGAATTTGCAAGTAATAAAGTGATTTTTGAGGTCATTAGTTTTAAAATATGTATACTCTAGTTTATTATAAACAACCACTTTGAATTTTTTTTCTGCACAAGATTGTTTAATATATTGAAATTACATTCTTTGATAGTATAGTATTTATGCATGCTACATTTTAAGAGGTTGGTTAAAAGTTATGCAGTAATAAGTTCTTGAACTTTTTTAAATAAATAAGAAAAAATAGATATCATTTAGGCAATATATGAAAAATTATCATTCTGAAGGTTTAAGGTGTTTGGCATTTTTAATAATTATTATGTCCTCGGTAAAACCTACTAGCCGTCGGAGACACTCTATCACCCCAAAATCTAAGGTTGGAAGTGCATTTTAACAAATTCTGTTTAATAGTTTAGTGCACTTGTTTTCCACTGTACTCAGTACAGTTTTCATATTTGCACTTGCCTGATCTTTTGTGGAACAGTGATTTATTATATATGGAGTTTAACAGAAATTTGATGTAACTGTGAATGCTAAATATTGGTCATTGGTTATGCTGTTTCCTTCATAACAGAACTTAGATGCTTTATATGGCATGAAAATAATTGTAGAAAACGTTTTCTTAAAACCTAGTTAAAGTGGGTTTTGTCTTTTTTTAATGATACTATTTGAATTTTTTATGCACTATGATGCTCAAGATGCCATAACATTTTCTAAATCGTAACATGTCCTGTTTGTATCTTTTACTTTTGCATGAATGGGAATAGGTGTAATTTTATTGAATAGAGTTGATTTGCATGATCTGTATATTCTTCTGTAATATGGCCACAGATTAATGTGTTGTTTCTGACAGTACAATATAGCTGACCAAAAATAAAATATAATATGGAAGCAAGTACTACTTGAAAATGTTTACATCATTAGAAAGTGGTGTGGATTGGTGATTGAGTATGAAAATCTAGTTGCTGTCTGGCCCAAGACTTTTGCATTTCAAGGCACACTATAGTGTGTGTAGTTCTCAAGATACTTTGCAGTATCCCATCAGTCTCAGTTCTACTGTTGTTTCATTCATTTTTCTTCACTCCTTTGTTCTCTACCAATGAGACTTCAACTTTTAAACTTTTCTCTGCTGGTATTTTCATCTCTTTAAGGCGTGAATTGGGTGCAGTGACTTGGTTAAAACACATAAAGGGCTAGTGGCATGCACGATAGTTTTATATTTTTGTTGCTGCTTGATCATGTAAGAACAGTTACTGTACAAGACTTAAATTATTGGTCACATAATGAAGTAACATGCATTTATGAATTTAACTTCTCCAACCCAGCAGTTATCTCAACCAAAGAGTTGAGATCAACCTAGACAGTTTTGGAAGTGAAAGTGTGGAAGGTTATTCTCTTTCTTTCTCTAGGATTACAATGTGTTTTCATCCTTAATAGCCAAACCATTGAAAAAAAGGAAATTCTACTTTTAATTAGCAGATAAGTAAAGTATACATTGCTAAGGAGAGATCTTGAAAGGCAAACTTTATTTGCCGTATTTGTTGGTGTTGAAGACGCTATTACTTCCTGAAGTCAGTCGAGGAAGTTTACTGTGCTTCTTAGAAGGTTAAATTTTTAATCAACCTATCCTAACCCTATCAAAAGGTTCTTTGCTGGATAGTAATCAGAACTGTATCTGCTTTATTTTTCTTCTAAACGTAATGCTCCAGTTTGATATCTTACTGGTTCATTAACATTGTCTTTTTCATTATATAAGGTTGATCTATACTACTTTGTATCTGTTTTAGGCTGTTGTATTCTAAAATAGAATTTCAGCTTTGTTTTCAGATGAAATGACACATTACGTAAGACCATATCACTAGTAAGACCTATGGGTTGTTGTGGAATAAACAGGGAATTTGGAGTATGTAATGGGATATGGTTCCAGAGTCAAGAGCAGTATGTACTAGAATTCTGCCAGTACACAGTACCAAAGCATCTTAACCCTCTTACGCCGATTGGACGTATTAAACGTCGAGTCAAAATGTCTCCCGTATGCCGATTGGACGTATCATACGTCGGCTCAAAAAAGTTTTTTTAAAAATTCGCGGAAAAATACTTATAGGCCTACCAGCCGAAAACTTTTGTATCACGCGCCTTGGGGGATGCTGGGAGTTCACAGATCAAGGCGTTGTTTTGTTTACAATCGCTACGCAGGCGCGCAAGCGCGAATTTCTTTCTTATCGCACTAAAAAGTATCAGTGACACATCTCGGAAATTATTTCGTCACTTTGACATAATTTTTGCACCATTTTAAATTATCCTTTACATGAAGTATTATATATGAAAATGTGCGAAATTTTATGTAAAATACAACAAAAAAATACTCATGATTGTAGCTTTTATCAATTTTGAAATATTTTCATATAAATAACGATAAGTGCAAAAATTTCAACTTCGGTCAACTTTGACTCTAAAGAAATGGCTAGAAATGGTCGAGAAACGCAATTGTAAGCTAAAATTCTTATATTATAGTAATATTCAATCATTTGCCTTCATTTTGCAACAAATTGGACGTCTCTAGCACAATATTTCAATTTATGGTGAATTTATGAAAAAACTTTTTTCCTTACGTTCGTGCAATAACTCTTCCGATAAATTTTTTCGTGCGATTGTCCTCATTGTTTGCACCCTTTTAATTGCCGTTACATAAAGTTATATATGGGTGGAAATGTGCGCAATTTCATGCACAATACAACAAAAAACAACCCATGGTTGTAGCTTTTATCAGTTTTGAAATATTTTCATATAAATAACGTTAAGTGCAAAAATTTCAACTTTCGGTCAACTTTGACTCTACCGAAATGGTCGAAAAACGCAATTGTAAGCTAAAACTCTTATATTCTAGTAATATTCAATCATTTACCTTCATTTTGCAACGACTTGGAAGTCTCTAGCACAATATTTCGATTTATGGTGAATTTATGAAAAAAAAAAAACATTACGTTCGCGCGGTAACTCTTCCGAAAAAATCAGAATTTTTTTGTGCGATTGTCGAAATGGTTGCACCATTTAAAATTAGCTGTTACATAAAGTTTTTTATATATGAAAATGTGCGCAATTTCATGTAGAATACAACTAAAAATGATTGAAGGTTGTAGCTTTTCTCTTTTTTCGAAATATTTGCATATAAATCACGATAAATAGAAAAAAAACCACGTTCGGTCAAATTTGACTCTACCGAAATAGTTGAAAAACGCAATTGTAAGCTAAAACTCTTACAGCTTAGTAATATTCCGTCATTTTTCTTCATTTTGAAACAAATTTGAAGTCTTTAAAACAATATTGTGATTTATGGTGAATTTTTGAAAAATATATTTACCTTCACTCCGCGCGCCGATTCGCGGCCGCAAGTCTCCGAAATACGTACATCGCATTATCCTAATATTTGCTCCTTTTCATATTAGCCTTTTTATAGAGTTTCATATATCAAAATGTGCGCAATTTCATGAAGAATACAATAAAAAATAATTGAAGGTTGTAGCTTTTTCCATCTTCGAAATATGTGCATATAAAAAAATATATATATTAAAATTTCGACATTCGGTCAAATTTAACTCGTCCGAAATGGTCGAAATCTGCAATTCTAATCTAAAACTCTTACAGTATCGTAATATTCAATCATTTGTCTTAATTTTGAAACAAATTGGAAGTCTCTAGAACATTATTTAGAATTACGGTGAATTTTTGAAAATAACATTTTTTTACGTCCGTGCGTTACGAATTCGTACATCATTTTGTGATAATATTTTTCCGGTGTTGCTTTTATTGTTTTACTATGTTAAATATATCAAAAGGATTGCAATTTAGTGTACAATACAACGAAAAAAAAGTAACTTGTTAGCTTTGACCGTTTTTTGCACAGCGTGATTTGAATAAATTATCTATGAATTTTTTTTTTTCGTTACCATATATCGCATTATTTACATATGATAATGATATTATTTTTCATTTCTGATGATTGCATACTAAACTTCAGGCAATGAAAAAAAATGAGCTAAAAATGAACTCTTAATCTTCAAAACTAAGCGCGCTGTGATTTTTTGAAAAAATTATTTTTTCTGGTTCCGCGCTCACTCCAAACCGGCGCCGGCATACAGGAGAGGTTTTGATTTTTAGGGCTTCGGCGTAAGAGGGTTAATATCCTTATAGAGAAGTTGAGAGCAAATGTTGTTTAATGAGGGCAAATTCACCACCAATGGACTTTGGTTAGATATCATTATGTAGTCTTTCTTAATTAGTCCCCTCCCAAATTCTGTAGGGATGGGGAAATAATCATATTTAAAATTAATTTCTGTCCAGTGAAATACTGTAGCTCTTTAAATCAGTACTATAAGTTATGTACAGTAAAATTATCATTGCACCTTCTTACATTACAAAATATACAGATACGTTGGACTAATAATTAAGTGCTACAATATTTGTCAATTTTCATGGATGAATGAACTTTTCAAGTTATTATTTTAATTGCATGGATGTTTGTATGCCTAGTTATGTATTTATTTAAGCATGTTAGCTTTTTGTGGGTAAAAATATAAATGTGTAGATGTGACTGTTGGAGGTTTACTCTTTATTTATCTAAATGTATGTTTTTTATTACTAAGATGATATTGAATTATTATAATGCATATCCACATACTTTGAGTGATACGTATGTTACATACAAAAGTTGCAAATTCTGTTTAATGGTGCTTTTTCTTATATTTTTATGTATAAATTCATATCTTATGTAGTAATTACTACTGTAGTAGTAAAGATCAACAAAAAGTAACAGACGAAAATTTCTTGAAAAAGGAACAAAGACCAGTTTATGTAAAAAAAAAAAATTGCAAATCCATATTACGATACTTAATGTTTTACAAATTCCAGAAACAAACTCATATTTGAGCATATCAAAGCCATCAGTCATATGGAGCCCTCTTTCGCAGTTTGAAGTCCGCATCACATATATTCTGATGTTTTGTAGACTAGAAGCAGAATATCTTAGAGCAACTATATAAGTGCACACCTTTGATTAACCAATAAGGTAGCACTGTCCACATCACTATTTCAGAACTGTAAATATCAGTGAAAGATTGTCCCCATATGCCTTTAAAATGTTCCTAATTAATTTTAATTTTGTAAATACTATCTGTTCTTTTCATAATACATAACCTGATTCCATTTTTTCCTTATTTTATTAAAAGTGAGTGAATAAAAAGTGATTACTTACAATTTTTGTCTTGTTAGCTTGCTGTCAGTACTGTAGTTTATTATTTTTTACCTTGTTTATTGACTTCTGCCTTGCCTTACTCTGTGTAGAGTGTAATTATGTGTTCTTACTTATTCCTAATTTGTTAGTTTTTTATAATTTTGTATAAACTAAAACTTCCATATAGCAACCAAATATATTATGGAATTTGCTATATAGTAACCTACTGCGCAAGTTGAGTCAGAGCTCACTAGCTTAACTCATTATGCTACAAACCTGAGGTCTTAACAATAGGATAATTTCTAGTGCCTAGCTGGATCTGGTTAAAAAACAGATGAAAGCAAGGAATCTTGTGATATCTGGCAACACGTGTAGATTGGGTGAAGGATGGTCGAAGAGCATTCACCTATGATCACGCATCAGTCTTTCCTAACTCAGGATGTCTTAACACACAGAGGGGCAGTTAGAGGCTGGCAGTATAATGTCAAGACCTCAGGTTTGTAGCTATGAAAAATACAAATTATCTTAGGAAATTTGTCATTTGTTCATACGCGAACAAACTTTCGGTCTTAACAATAGGATAGACTCATACTTGGAGGGAGGTATAAGACATCCTAGACCAGCTGGGGCCCTACCCACCAGTCCAGCTCTCAAAAGGAATGGTTTTTGGAGAGGGACTGAAGCCCGTTGATAAGTTAGATAAATTGATATCTAACGACTCAGACCCTGAGTGACGTACAGTGATACTGTATATGAGATAACCATTGTATAGGGAACCAAAGAGAAACTTTGACTGTCCAATAACAAACCAAGACACCAGGGTTTGTATTACTCCCAACCCCTCCTTGCCAAGGAGTGGAGCATATGCTACCAAATAGCGGGTAAGATATTTGTATATTGCATGACATCACTATCAGTATGACTACCTTACTCACCTGTATCAGATCAGTCCAGCGAATGACGTGTCTATTCCTTAAACTGCCCGAAGGAAGAAGGAAAGGTACAAGAGAAAGGAGAACAGCCAACTCACTCATTCTCTCATCCACACAATCATCTTAGGTAAGATACAAAGGTGCCCTGTTAAGGGCAACCATGAGTTACACAACCTGTTGGGCAGCCACCACAGGACCCAGGGAAAACGTGTCCACAGATCTGTGGACAACATCCTTAAGATAGGAGGTGAACGTGGACTGGCGTAACCAAATAACAGCACTCAGCACTCAATGTACAGCCAAGTTCTTTTTGAAAGTCAGAGAGGGACCAATACAGTGGACCCCCATATTCACGTTCTCCGGATTTGCGGACTCACATATTCGCTGTATTTTTCTATGAGAAATATCCAAAAATTCCTGGTTTTCTTGATCAATTCCATCATAAAATGGACTTTTTGTGATAAAACTATTAAAAAACCAAGTACGTATAAAAAATTTTAGTGGGATTTTCTTGAGTTTTAAATAACAAAGTAGGCTGTTTTTAGCGTTTTTATAGGGGTTCCAAACATTCGTGGGTTCTAACTATTCACGGGGGGTTTGGTACGCATCCCCGCGAATACGAGAGGACCACTGTACTTCTAACTTCATCTGCTCTAGCCTGCACAGACGTGGTGGTGGAATCATCAAGAGTTAAGTATGCCTGTCTGATGGCTTCCCGTATCCAAAAAGAGATAGTATTCTTAGACACCTCTTTCTTTGTACAGCCCGTGCTAAAAAAAAGTCTGCGGCAACCTGGTCTAAGGTGCCAAGTCCTTTTAAGATAGCAACGCAGGGCCCATACAGGGCACAAAAAAAGCTCTTGAGCATCACCACCCACAAAGTCATTCAGTGATGGAATGGAAAATGAAGTGAACGTGTCATCATGCACAGAGAGATTTTGGGTCTTGGCTACGAATTCCGGGACAAATTCGAAGGACATTGACCCCCAACCCATGGTGTGCTTCACCTCATAGCTCAGACCCTGGAACTCTCCTACCCTCTTGGAAGATGAAAAAAGCCAAAGCCAGAAGGAAAACTGTTTTGAGTGTCAAGTTCCTGTCAGATGAGTGATGCAAGGGCTCATATGGGCTCTTAGTGAAGCTCTTAAGAACCAAGGAAACATCCCACGTTGGAGGCTTTAGCTCTCTAGGAGTATTCGACTGCTCAAACCCTTTAACTAGCAGGGAAAGTTCCCAGGAAGAGATGTCAATACCCTTAAGGTGTAACACCAAACTCAGGGCTGCCCTGTAGCCTCTAATGTTAGAAACAGACAAACGTTTCTTGACTCTGAGGAAGGTTAAAAAGTCTGCTATTCACTGAATAGAGGTCGCGAGTGGAGAAAAACCCCATTTACGACACCAATCACAGTAGATCGCCCATTTGCCTTGGTAAACCGCAGAGGTCGACTTTCTAAGACTGCTGGACATGTGCCCAGCTGTTCTCTTGAGAAAAGCCTTTTGCTCGGAGGAGATACTTATAGCCTCCAACCGTGAAGAGATAGGGATTCTACTGACTGGTGGAACCTTTCCACATGGGGCTGACACAGGAGATGTCGCCAAGGGGGAATCTCCCTTGGAACCTGAGACAATAACAACAGCAGATCTGGAACCATTCCACCTGAGGCCACAGAGGTGCTACCAAAGTTATCCTGAGACCCTGTGAACTTATCAGCCTGTTCAGAACCTGATGGATCAAACAAAATGGAGGGAAGGCATACACCTCCAGGTTGTCCCAGGGATGTTGGAATGCGTCCTCTGCCAATGCTAAAGGATCTGGAACCACTGAACAGAACACCTCTAGCTTCCTGTTGAAGCGTGTCGCCAAAAGGTCCAGCATGGGTCTCCCCCAAATCTGGAAAAGCTTGTCTGCCACCACTTGATGAAGGGACCACTCTGTGCCTAGGATCTGATCCCGGCGACTGAGTTTGTCTGCGACCATGTTCCGTTTCCCTGGGATATACCTGGATGAGAACTCTACCGAATTGCTGACGGCCCACTGGTGAAGCTCGACGGTCAAAGCATGAAGTTGACGTGAAACCAGGCCTCCCTGTTTGTTCACATAGGCTACCACCCTGGTGTTGTCCAACGTAAGAACGACAGAATGACCCTCTACCTTCCCCCGAAACTCCTTCAGACCCAGGAAAGCTGCCTTCAACTCCAAGACATTGATATGTTGCTGCTTGTCCTCCAAACTCCAAACGCCTGAAGTAATGAGTCCGCCTAAATGAGCGCCCCAACCTGCGAGGGAGGCATCCGAAAACAGAAGGAAGTCCGGTGGAAGAGAAGGCAGGGGGACACCCTTCAACAGATTCTGGTCGTCCAACCACCAACAAAGGTCTTCTCTCACTTCCAGAGACAGAGGAACCATTAACAGGGGAGAGTCCCCCACTGGAGACCAGAATTCTCCCAGTCTCCATTGCAGAGACTAAAGATGAAGACGCCCATGAGGGACCAGCTTCTCCAGGGAAGACACTCCCAGAAGAACCTGCAACTGATGAGCTGACTGATGTGACTCTGACAGGAAGTTGCAAGCCACCACCTGCAACTTCTCCAATCTCTGATCCGATGGGAAAACTTTTGCTACTATCGTATCGATGACCATGCCCAGGTATAGAGAATCCTTTGAGTGGGTACGAGGTTCGACTTTTACTGGTTGATTAATACGCCCAGTTCCAGACAGAACTGAAGTAGACGATCCCTGTCCTGCAGCAGCTTCTCCCTGGAAACTGCCAAGACTAACCAATCATCGAGGTACCTCAGCAAACGGATCCCCTGACCATGGGCCCAACTTGACACGAGAAGATCCTTGTGAACACTTGAGGGGCTGTCGTCAGTCCGAAGCACAAGACTGAACTCGAAGACCTTGTCCGCAAGAGAGAAGCGAAGGAACTTCCTGGATGTGGGATGAACAGGTTTTTGGAAGTATGCGTCCCTTAAGTCTTGACAGCATGAAGTTGCCTTCCCTCACAGCTGCCAGCACCGAGCGCAGGGTCTCCATCTTGAACCGTATCTTCCTGATGAAGTGATTCAAGGTGGATAAGTCAATCACAGGCCTCAATTCTCCCAACGCCTAGGGCACCAAGAAGATGTGACTGTAAAACCCTGGGGACAGACGCACTACTTCCTCTATTGCATCCTTGTCCAGCATTTTCTGTACTTCCTCCCAAAGAGCAAAGAACTTCAGAGAATCTGGAGGATATGCCTTCCTGAGCTGCGGCTTGTCTGACAGAGGAGGAGAGAAGTCGAATGGCAGTAGGTATCCCACCCGAAGGACATCTACCACCCACTTCTCTGCACCATAACTCAGCCACTTGGCCCAATGGCCAGCCAGGCTCCTCCCCACCTGTGGCGCAGGAGAGGGAGAGGCGCCTAACCTACCAACGGCCCCCTTTACCTCTGCCCCTTGGGCCCCTTCTTGGCTTAAAGGAACGAGAGTGAAAGGGGCGTTGATCTTCTGACTTACGCTGTGTTGAACGGGAAGGCCCTGCCGAACTCGAGGTCCTCGACAGCCTACCAGGTAACGATCTCCTTGACGAGACACCGACTTAGACACGGCCTGGTGCACCAGTCTGTCTTTGGTGTCAGCCTGGGGCCAGCCTATCGCATTCTCGAGCTCTGTCCAAGAAAACAAAAATTGGGACTCCAACAGATCTCCGTTCCTCAATGCCAGCAAGGACTCTGTGTCGAGCAATCTCTCCATCCTAGATAAAGCTGCGTCCCTTCTAATCAGAAGAAGATTAGCCCATAAATTAGCACTGAGGTGAGCCAAATCTGAAAACGCCTTGCCCTCGGACTGCAACTGACTGGCAAGCGAGGAGGCATTCGCCAACCCTTCTGGGGACCTGTCGGAAGCTATTTTGGCAATAACTACAGACCAGAGGTCCAGCTTCAGGCGAATGACTTCTGGGTTAAGATGGCGTGACAACAAAAAAGCAGAGCTTGTAGCATAGTACTTCCTATGTATTGTGAGAGGCGGGGGTAGTAGTTTGGTAGAGCCCATAGAGCGAAGCAAACCATCCCGGTCCGAAACAGAGGCGGTAACCTACTGAAAGTCTGATAGAACGTGCCCTGACAAAGAAAGCTGAAGAGATGATTTGGGGTCCTGAATAGCTCCCACCAAGGCTTCCAAGCAAGGAGTGAAAGACGAC
Source organism: Macrobrachium nipponense (assembly GCF_015104395.2). Taxonomy (NCBI): domain Eukaryota; kingdom Metazoa; phylum Arthropoda; class Malacostraca; order Decapoda; family Palaemonidae; genus Macrobrachium; species Macrobrachium nipponense. The sequence goes on along the minus strand of NC_061109.1, from coordinate 103,135,086 downwards.
CGAGCCTGAGTCCTACTTTCCAAATTGTTAAACCCACGAATGAGATCAACAACTTTTGAAAAGGAAGACAGAAACTCTTGCATGTCTCCCTCCTCCTGCTCCGGCAACGGAGAGTGACAACGAGAAGGATGTGTAGGCTCCTCTAAGGCACCTTCCCCACCAAAATTAACGGAAGGGTTGGCAGCCAAACAGCCCGAAACCCCAACTAACCTGTCTGGGCTGGGTCCATGCGTCGGCTTCCGAGACGAAACCACTATAATACTACGGACATCACTTACCTCAACAGGTGACTCCACATGTCCATGAATGGTCACGGGTGTGGCAGACGTATGTACGTGAGATGGGGGGGAAACTTGAACACTCGAGATTGAAGGAGAATCCCTTAGGGTCGAACTCTTGGAAGCACCAGTGAGAGAGGCAGGCAAACACTCCTGCTGCACCAACTCTGCACTCACTACCTTCAACCTCTTGACAGGCGCCTTGAGATTCTTACGGTGATGAATAGGCCTAGGAGAAGAAGGAGCACTAACATCATGTGCACGGGCAGGGGAGGTTGCAACACGCTCGTGATGTGCATGGACCCGGGGGGGGTAACACGCCCGAGATTCAAGGCAGAGGACGAAGCATCCCCTGTAGATTACACACCAACTTCACATCCAATACAGAGTCCAACCTCTGTAGCACTGCCTGGCATATGACCTCAGACTGATGTGCCAGAGAAGGCTCCGATGACAAGGAAGGGAGATGTAGCAAACTGAGCGGCAGTGATGACATCACGGCTGAGAAAGGCGGATCAGAGGAGACGACTGGGAGAGACGTGATTGATGGGAGCGACGTCACAAGTGGTGGTGATGTCAAAGCTTCCTATCAGTGTGAGGGGGAATCAGACGCCGCTGGCGGAGGAATACACAAAGACGGATCCCGTGACGTCATCAACGGGGCTGACGCCGCAGTGTCACTCCAATTTGAAGCGGCAGCAGACACTGGCAGAGCAATACAAGATGGCCGACTTCTGCTACCCACGAAGACGAGGCCGGGAGGAGGGGGGATGGCCTGGCCAAACCCTGGGGGGGGGGGGGAGCCTCCACAAAACGCTAGCTACAACCCATCCAAGGACAGGGGACCCCCTAGCCCGAGCGTCTTCCAAATCGTAGCCATTTTGGACGTCTCTTGAGGATGCCATGTCCTCATTTAGCCCTAGCCCTACCTCCTATGCTAACCTAAGACACTAGGTCCTTACCCTGGTACATGATATTGCAAGTAATCTCATGATTATTTGAATTACTAGAGCTAAGGCCTTTTTGGATAAGGTCAAAATTGTGAAAAGGTAAAAAAATATAAGTTTACAGCACTAGAGGACAACTCAGTACCCTTACTCCCCTTACCTTGTCAATACTGCACAAGCACAAATACTCAATATACTTAAAAGAAAAAGCATGAACCATCCCACTTTAAACTGAAAAATGTTGCACAAGGCAATAAGCTAGCTTATATCTTATTTTTAACAAAATACCTGTACTATAACAACTCGACAAAAATAAGGTAACCCCCATTTTTTCCTCTTGTAAGCAACATGCAGTTTGGTAGGTTACAAAACCAGATAAAAATTAGTATCACTTTCTTTAGATTATTATTTCTCACCCCGTTAGACTGTGGAACAGCCTCATTGAGAATGTTGTGCAATTGGAACATCAGAGGTTCAAGCGAAGATGAAATATATTACTACCATAAATACAATTCTCTTGTGTTTTAATAATTTACTTATATTTTTATTAACTGGCAGTCTCCGCATATTAGCAGCATTGATTAATAGCATTTTGGTTTTACGACGCTTGGCTAATGACACCGTTAACCAGGTTTTTTGTGTATTGGCATCATTAGGCAGTTTATCTGTGTCAGCAAGTAATTTTCGGTGCCAGTAAGCAGTTTATCGGTGTTGGTAAGCGGTTTATCAGCACTTACAATGTCATAAATGCCATTTATTACCATAAATACTGTGATGTTCCGGTTATCAATGATTTAAGGTTATTGCCTTGGCTGGGACAGAACCCCCACCATTAACTGGGGACTGCCTATTTGTTTATTTATTTGTTCATTTACCTATTTTTCTAATAACTGACCTCTTCTTCATGTATTTCCCCTTACCTTCTATTACTTTTTTTAAATGAACACAATATTCTTTGGAAGCTTGAATTTCAAGTCAGTGGCCCCTGTTGGCTTGTTCATATGAATAGGGTTCATCTTCTGAATGATAATGAAAATAATTTATATTTTTGCAATACCCTTTCCATAATACGTATTTTGTTCCATTCAGATAACTTTTTATTCTCATGGGGAGATTGAAGTCAGCCGATGAGAGATAAAGGACTAGAAATATTTACGGGATGCTCGGTGAGCAAGAGCCCGTGCTGACACAAGGTCAGCTTAATCAAAAACAACATGACTAGAATAAGAAAAAATCTACCTTGGCTTATGGTTTTTAAACTTAATCGTAAATAGTTTGGAATGGAAACTTTGTGCAATAAGTTTGGCAATCCTAGCCAAGTCTTGAGTATACAAATATGAAAACAATTCACAGGAAATTTGATCAAGTTTATTTACTTGGTAAGAAAAATTTAAGTCATGGGAAATGCTAGTATATTCACTATTTTGTAATAGTACCCTAATGCATGAAAAATGAAGTAGTGCCAAGAAGTGTTATGTATGCATCTGTTTAATGTAATGTTGTCCATGTGCTAAGCTGTTTTGACAAACAAAATCAAATTACTTTAAACCACGCTGGGATAAAGTTTCGAGTGATTTCTTAGTGCAATTATAAATCTGAAACAATTGCAAGGTTTTAAGATTTTGTTTGTATAATTATCTGTGTACAACAAAATTTTACTGTTTAGTGAAACAAAATCATAAAATATACTTAAGTAGTTATCTTAAGAGGATATTGCATATACCTTTTTAATTTTGCAATGCCATATTTTATTTTTAGACCTCCTGACGAACTTCCGAAGCAGATCTATGAAAATGTTCCTCCGGCTGTGAAAGAAAAGAAAAAATCCACCACTATATCTCCAACAACTCCTACTTCACCGACCTTCCCTTCCTCGTCTCTGGGTTTCCCTACATCAATAGCTGGTGCTACTACAGCTTTTCCTTCCTCAACTGCTGTTCCACATCCTTCTGTGCCCCCAAGAGCCACCTGACAAGAAAATGCAGAGTAGAAAGGCTACCTCAAATGAAATACATAATTTTAATAAATTGGTCAGTGTAATGGCTTCTTTACAGACTCTCTATTAAAGTATTTTTTTTTTAAGTTTCAGTATATTTCATAATTTTGTACATGAACTTTCCTGCCAGATATATACTTAGCTTACGTCTCTGACGTCACGACAGAATTCAAAACTCGCGGCAAATGCGACAGGTAGGTCAGGTGATCTACCCCACCCGCCGCTGGGTGGCAGGTGTCTGAACCAATCCCCCTTTCCAGTCATAATTTTTCTGTCGCCGGTGTTGACTACATCTGTTGTCGATACCTCTCGATTTTGAATTATTACTCGTTTTCGCCCTGGATTGTTTCAACGGACTTTTGGTGAAGTACCTGCTCCTTGGCTTGGCATTTGCGATTTGTGGACCGGTTTTGGATTATTCTTTTGATTATTCTTGGAATTTCATTATGTCTGATTTGGAAATTAAGAAATCAACTATGTTCAGAGTTTGTTCTGTTACCGATTGTAAGGTGAGGCTACCGAAAGCTGCGGTAGACCCTCACACAGTATGCATGAGGTGTAGGGGAATGACTGCTCATTTATTAACCCTTGTAATGAATGTGGTAATTTGAATGAAGAAGAATGGAAGGCGCTTTCTTCTTATGTAAGAAAGCTTGAGAAGGACAAGGTTAGGAAAGCTTCATCTAGGAGTTCTAGTAGGTCTCGCGCTAGCGAGTTTGAAGTTGATAACCCTGTTGTAGACGTAGCGCCTTTACCAGTTTCAGCCCCTGCTTCCTGCACCGAACCCGAAGATGCGCCTTCGGAGGTGGACACTATGAGAGCCACTATTCGCAGCATGGAGCTGAAAATTAAAGTGCTAGAAGGTAAGAGTGATAGCAATTTGTGCAGTGATCCCAGTGCAGTGGAGGGTGCGTCTGATCGGCTCCCTAATGCTTCTAGGCCTAGACCTCTTCCAGACTCCCAGACCCAGTGGAGGAGGAAAGTCGAAAGCCGCAGGAAGGTTAGGGAGAACCCCCACCGGTCAGGCGTCCCCTCGGTAGCGCCTGATGTTCGATCCAGGCTACCTTGGATCGCGCCAAGAGAGAAGTCTTACGGCAATGCTTCTCGTCTTCGCCTTCTCCTTCGCCCAAACGTGGTTGGAGCTCCTCGGAAGCTTCTCGGCCGTCGAAGAGAGCCTGGCAGGCTTCTTCCGCTCTCCCCTCCAGCCCTGAAGTTTTTTCGGAAAATCCTGGATTGGATGTCAAGAAACCGAGGATTTCTTTGGAGTTTCGCTCTCCTAGTAAGGATCGAGCTGCGTCTCCCGTGAAGGACTTTGTTAAGTCTCCTACACGTGTGTTGGCTAGTCTGCAGGCGCAGATTACGGCTCTGGCTGACTCCTTGATTGTGAATGCTGGTCGTAGGAAGGACGTCTCGCTCCCGGTAAAGAAGTCCAGGCGCTCTTCTCCAGGCTTACGCTATTCGTCAGTATCCGCCCTCTCTCCAGGAGTGGATCGTAGTACGAGGCGCTCTCCTGCGGACATCGTTTCTCCGTCGGACAAGGGGCATGCTTCCCGTAGACGAGCCTCTCCTGACAGGCGCTCGTCTCGAGACAGGATCTCTCCCGCTGGCAGACGCCAGGAGCCTGGTAGGCGTTTTTCTCATGGTAGCCGCTCTCCTTCAGGCTTTCGCTCTCCTGTGACCAGACGCCCTTTGGTAGACAGGCGCTCTTCTCCTGTCAGCCGCCCTTCGCTTAGCAGGCACCAAGAGCCTGGTAGGCGCTCTTCTCCTTCAAGGCGCTCTTCTCCCGATTTTCGCTCTCCTCGAGTTAGGCGCCGGGAATCTGTCAGACGCTTCTCGCCTGGTAGGCGCTCGTCGCCAGAGATTCGCTCTCCTCGCAGCAGGCGCCAAGAGCCTGATAATCGCTTCCCGCATGACAGGCGCTCTTCGCCAGGCAGCCGCTCTCCTTTAGACAGGCGCCAGGAGCCTGATAGACGCTTTTCGCCTAATAGGCGCTCTTCGCCTAATAGGCGCTCTTCGCCTAATAGGCGCTCTTCGCCTGATAGGCGCTCTTCGCCAGATTTTCGCCCTGCGTTCGTTAGGCGCCAAGAGCCTAGAATGCGCCCTCATCCTGACAAGAAGGAGTTTTCAGGCAGAAGCTCAACGGAAGTTATAACTTCCCCGGTTAGATGTCAGAGTTCTTCCAGACATTCTTCCAAGGATGGACTCTCGGCTGAGGACAAGACAGCCTTTCATCGTAAGGATCGTGAAGGATCTTCGGCGGAAGAAGAACAGGATCCCTCGGAAGAAGAAATTCCTAAGGATTCCTCCGTTTCTTCATACAAGCGGTTGACGGACCTGTTGCTTCAGGAATTTGGAGACGCCCTTTCTCCTGTCGCCCCGCCCTCGCCTCTTTCGTTATTTTCGACTTCGAAAACTTCGAAGGTTTCATCCTGTGTCAGGATGAAGCCTGCAATCTCCATGAAGAAGGCGCTTAGAGGTTTTGGTGAGTGGCTTCTTTCGAAGGAAGAGAAAGGGAAGACGGTGTTCTCTTTCCCTCCTTCTAAGCTTACTGGGAAACTAGGATTCTGGTATGAATCGGGAGAACCCTTGGGCCTCGTTCTTCCATCCTCGGCAGACTCGGACTTCTCTTCACTGGTGGATTTCTCTCGACGCTCTGCCCTCATGTCTGCTAAGACGACATGGGGGATGAATGAGCTTGACCACCTGTTGAAGGGAATGTTCCGAGTCCTGGAGGTGTTTAACTTCCTAGACTGGTCTTTGGGCGTTTTGGCCAAGAAGACGCAGACCCCGGATTCCATTTCTCCTGAGGATCTTATCAGTGTTCTCACGTGTATGGACAAGGCAGTGAGGGATGGATCGAGTGAAATAGCTTCACTTTTCGGAGCGGGAGTGATCAAGAAGAGATCTGTGTACTGTTCGTTCCTGACGAAATCAGTATCGCATGCTCAGAGAGCCTCTCTCCTGTATTCTCAGCTCTCTCCTCAACTCTTCCCTAAGAAGATCGTTCAGGATGTTTCTTGTGCCCTTTCAGCTAAGGCTACACAGGACATGCTAGCCCAGTCTACCAGGAAGCCTCACTCTTCTTTCCAAGCTAAAACCAAGAGAGAGACTCCAGTTAGGCAGGAGCCCTTTCGAGGAGTCCCTCCTGCCAGAGCTTCTTCCTCTAGAGGATCTAGACCCACTAAACGAGGGAAGACCTTCTCTAGATCCATCAGAGGGAAGAAGTAGGATTCAAGTCCTCCAGACATCAGTGGGTGCCAGACTTCTGAAGTTTGCCGACGTCTGGGCCCAGAAAGGGGCGGACAACTGGTGGTCACTCTCGATTGTCCGCAAAGGCTACCTCATTCCCTTCTTATCAAGACCTCCGTTGACGACGACTCCGAGGGAGTTGGTAGCCAAGTACAAGGACCCCATCATGAATCAAGCCCTCTCTCTAGCAGTAGATCTTATGCTGGAGAAGGAGGCGATAGAACTAGTGAAAGATCCTCATTCTGCGGGTTTTTACAACAGACTGTTCCTAGTTCCCAAGAGCTCAGGAGGATGGAGACCGGTTCTGGATGTAAGCGCCCTGAATGTCTTCGTAGAAAAAAGGAAGTTCGCCATGGAGACAACTTCTTCAGTGTTGGCGGCTCTTCGTCCAGGGGACTGGATGGTGTCCCTAGATCTTCAGGACGCTTACTTCCATGTGCCTATCCATCCTTCTTCACGGAAGTTTCTAAGATTCATGATGGGAGGGAAGATCTTCCAATTCAGGGCCTTGTGCTTCGGCCTTTCGACAGCCCCTCAAGTTTTCACGGGTTTAATGAAGAATGTAGCGCAGTGGCTACATTTGGAGGGAGTGAGGCTGTCTCTCTATCTAGACGATTGGCTGATCAGAGCAAGCTCACAAGAAAGATGTCTGGAGGACCTACAAAAGACACTGACTTTAGCAAGTTCGTTGGGGCTTCTGGTGAACTTCCAGAAGTCACAATTAATCCCCAGTCAAGAGCTGATATATCTGGGGATTCGGATGGTTTCTCCGGATTTTCGGGCATATCCGTCACCAGAGAGGATTGCTCGTTGCCAAGAGAAACTAACGACCTTCCTAGAGAAAGATGCATGCACAGCGAGGGAGTGGATGAGTCTGTTGGGGACACTTTCCTCGCTGGAGCAATTCGTTTCTCTAGGAAGGTTGCATCTCAGACCTCTCCAATTCTTCCTTTACCGGAACTGGAGGTGTCTCTCTCTAGACCTGGAATTCTCCTTCAGGATATCAAAAGGAATCAAGAAGGACCTTCTGTGGTGGACAGATCCTCTCCGATTTGCAGAAGGTCTGTCTCTGTACATGCCAAACCCGAACCAAGTATTGTTTTCCGACGCGTCGGAGACGGGTTGGGGTGCGACCCTAGGGTCAAGAGAAGTGTCAGGCACCTGGGAGGGGGAACAGGTGTCCTGGCACATCAACAACAAAGAGTTGATGGCAGTGTGGTTGGCGTTAAAAGCCTTCGAGCCCCACGTCCGAAATGCTATAGTTCAGGTCAACTCGGACAACACCACAGCCTTGGCTTACATAAGAAAGCAGGGGGGGACACACTCTTTCTCCCTGTACGAAACAGCGAAGGACTTGCTGTTGTGGTCTCAGGCAAGGAAGATTGTTCTCCTCACCAGGTTCGTACAGGGAGAAAGGGAATGTCAGAGCCGATCTCCTGAGCAGGAGGAATCAAGTGCTCCCCTCGGAGTGGACTCTGCACTCAGAAGTTTGCCAGGACCTGTGGAGGTTATGGGGCAGACCTCATATCGACCTTTTTGCGACAGCAAAGAACAAGAGAATAGACCTCTACTGCTCCCCGATCTCGGACCCAGGAGCAGTGTCAGTCGATGCTTTCCTCCTAGACTGGCGAGGTCTGGACGTCTATGCTTTTCCTCCATTCAAGATTCTGAGTCAAACACTCAGAAAGTTTGCGGCCTCGGAAGCGACAAGGATGACGCTGGTAGCTCCATTCTGGCCGGCCCAAGATTGGTTCACAGAGGTACTGGAATGGCTAGTGGACTTTCCAAGAGCTCTTCCACAAAGAGTAGATCTGCTCAGACAACCCCACTTCGACAGGTATCACAGAAACCTCCCCGCTCTCAATCTGACTGGCTTTCGACTGTCAAAAGTCTTGTCAGAGCGAAGGGGTTTTCAGCTAAGGCAGCGAAGGCTATCGCATCAGCTAGAAGGCCCTCTACCCTTAGTGTCTACCAGTCGAAGTGGGACGTCTTTCGCCGTTGGTGCAGAAACCAGAAGCTTTCCTCTTCCAGTACCTCTGTGACCCAAATCGCAGATTTCCTGGTTTTTCTCAGGGAAAAATGTGGTCTTGCAGTTTCGACCATCAAAGGATATCGGAGCATGTTAGCAGCTGTGTTTAGGCACAGGAATTTAGATATCTCCAACAACAAAGATCTACATGATCTGCTAAGATCTTTTGAAACTTGCAAGAAACCCTCGTCTCAAATTCCGAGCTGGAACCTGGACGTGGTTCTTCGTTTCCTGAGGTCCTCGAAGTTCGAACCTCCCCAGTCATCTTCTTTCAAGGATCTTACGAAGAAGGCTCTGTTTCTTTTGGCTTTAGCATCTGCCAAAAGAGTTAGTGAGCTTCATGCTCTAGAAGGAAGGGTAGGTTTCAAAGGAGATTCCGTGATTTGTTCCTTCCTTCCTTCTTTTCTAGCTAAGAACGAGAACCCCTCAAATCCTTGGCCAAGGAGTTTTGAGGTTCCAGGCTTAGCTCCCCTGGTAGGGGAAGAGCCAGAAAGAACTCTTTGCCCTGTGAGGACTTTAAGATACTACCTCCAGCGGAAGAAGTCTCTTAAGGGCATTAAGGACAGACTTTGGTGCTCTGTTAAGGATCCCAGTAGACCATTGTCTAAAAATGCTTTGTCCTTCTTTATTAGAAGCCTCGTGAAGGAAGCACATTTGGCTTGCGGTGAGGATCACTTCAAGCTTTTGAAAGTCAAGGCTCACGAGGTAAGAGCCATTGCGACGTCCTTGGCTTTCAACAAGAATATGTCACTCCAGAATCTGATGAAAGCAACATTCTGGAGATGCAATTCAGTATTCACGAACCACTACCTTAGAGACGTCAAGATTACTTACGAGAAGTGCTTCGCGTTAGGCCCGTATGTATCGGCGGATTCGGTGCTGGGGCAGGGAGCTGAAGCATATCCTTTGTAAATTTTTTCCCCTATTGTTTGTGTTGTGTTTTTATGGTTGTTTGAAAGAGGATGCGGGTAGGCATCTCTTTCTATTCGTATTGCTAACATTTAGAATGGTTAGGTGATCTGTTCGTGCTAGAGCTCCCTGCATTGGTAGTGGTCAGGCTCTGTCATTTAAGAGGGCGAATCCCCATTGACATGATCCGACTTGGATTCTACTGAGTAAGTGGACATCAAATCCCTTCGGTAGACCCAAAGAGTCTTTTCAGCTGTAGGTCACGCCCTCGCTGTAGCTCTTCAGGCTTTGCAGACTAATAGACAGTAACTATGAAGTCTTCAGCCTTATCAGGTAAGAACCAAGGTTTGTTAGTATCCTACAACAGATGTTGTTTCCCCTTTTTCCTTGTTACCTCTGTCTTTTTCCCTCCACCAAGGGTGTCAATCAGCTAAGTATATATCTGGCAGGAAAGTTCATGTACAAAAATGATATTGTTATTTTACAATAAAGTTTTGTACATACTTACCTGGCAGATATATACGATTGATGGCCCTCCCAGCCTCCCCTCAGGAGACAGGTGGAAGAAAAATTATGACTGGAAAGGGGGATTGGTTCAGACACCTGCCACCCAGCGGCGGGTGGGGTAGATCACCTGACCTACCTGTCGCATTTGCCGCGAGTTTTGAATTCTGTCGTGACGTCAGAGACGTAAGCTAAGTATATATCTGCCAGGTAAGTATGTACAAAACTTTATTGTAAAATAACAATATCATGTTGTGAAGCAGGTCATACAATGTTGGGATGCTTAATCATATCGGTAATCATTCTTAGTGCTAGAAGAGGTGGATAATCAGAAGAAAGATAAAATGTGGCAGTTGATATAGTACATATTATTATTAATGCTTATGAACTTTATATGCAGTTACTGGAGAAACATTGACTTTTAAATAGGTAAACTTTCTGTACTTAACTGATTTTCAAATTCAGTTTGTGATTGGAGGTAAGGGAAATTGCTTAGTATTATATTTATATAATATATAACCATATCTATATATTATTGTATATACTGTGTAAACTATATTGAATGCATCCATTGTATTTGTATGTAATAGCATGTGCTCAAACTGAAGACGTTTGTTGTCTAGCAACAGTGCCGGAATATCCAACAGGCTTTAAAGAGATGAAATTTTGATAAGGGGCTGCATATTAGTGTTGGGTACTAAAGTTCTATAATGTCTGTAATTTTATTACAATGGAAACTACTCTATCAGAAATATATGACAAGTTTATAAATATAACTAGGTTGTGGTGAGATAGTGCTTCATGTAAGGAAGGCTAACTGAACTTGGAAGTTTGTTTTGGAAGTAAACATTAGGCATTTTTGTTTGACCAGAAAGATACTGTACAGTATAATTATTTATTGGACAAAACCTCTATCTAGAAGTTCGTGTTTCTAACTTATACCAGTAACAATTATTTCAAGAAGAACCATTATTGCTTTTGGATTTTGTCTGAGAGTGCAATCATTTTTTTTTATGAATCTGAATTTCTTGTCATAAGATGAAATCATTTTATGTGAATCATAATGACATTGGTTATTTGAAGCTAAGTTCTTGTATTAATCCTTTAAATTACTTATTACCAAGTTATGAGGAAATCATTCTCAAGTATATGTGACCTCTTCATTGACCTGAAATTTTGTATATCTTTTGCCATTTACAGTAGAACAACTTTTTGTGCATCTTGCAAAAGAAAAGGATCTCGAACCTTTCTGCTCTGAGCTAAGGCGGGCACTGTATTTATTTATTCTAAGAGTTTTTGTACAAAATACTGTACTCCTGTCCTACAAGGTTACAAAATATACACATGGTTATGATTTTAATTAATGTAGAATTTATGTAAGTTGAAATGAGAGAAAGTCAAAATAGCACCAAGTGTCTCCTCCTCCTGATTCAGATGCAGACTGCATGGCTAGTCATCTGCATTTGCTTAGCTGGACTGGATTAAATGAGCCACACTGCTTTCAAAATTTATTTGTGTTGAAGTGAAAAAAATGAAAATGTTATTTTCATTACTATTCAAAGTTTGTATATTTAATAAGATTAATTTTAATATGTACCTGATGTAAATGTATCATTTAAGATATTTGTGTGCGCAATTGGCTGGTATTTTAGTAAGTTGCGTACATTCCAAACCTTTTTGGTGATATACAGTATATGAAAATAAGAAAAATCTAAACCATGAGCACCTTTTTTTCTTCAGAGCAAAATTTAAAGATTACAATTATGTTACAGTAGTATATTTTTAAATAAAATCAAAATGCAATAGTAAATTTAATGTGGGCTATGAAGTTGACATCCCAAACCTTAGTTTTTAAATAAATTCATTTTCTTTACCTATCTTTGCTGCTTGTGCCCACAATAATTAGTTTTTTTGTATTAGGATGGTATCCAGGACTAAACTTTTCTAAATTTGTATCACTTTATCTGTTATTGCAATGACAAAGTTGCAGTGTCTGAGTCTTGGATTAGTTGACTAGGTCTTAAAATCCAAATTGAAAATGGTTGAGACATAGAAGTTTCTGTCATTCAAGTTGGTTTCTTTAAGATGGCTCTGGTATGGGATAGCATTCCTAGAGAGTAACTGTCATTAATTATAATACTGCATTACTTATATGAAGTAAGCAAGCCTACTAATTGTATTGTTTATTGTAACTGGAGCTTGATTGCCTTACATTTATTTTATTTCAAGAACTTTTACTGCTAATCTTTTTTGAAAATATAAAGGGTAAATTCCATGAAGTAAAGTGTGTGATAAATGTATTGCCAGATTGAAAAAACAAAACTCATTAAATGCTATTACTTACAGTAAAAAAATTGTACATCTTACCTAATGGCATAGTCAAGTGACAGTACTCTCATGGAATTCTGTAACCTAGCATTTATTTGCCAAGTCAGTTAAGTGATCCAGGAGTTTCATGACAAGCATAGTATTTGACTACACAATTGTGTTGGTGAGGTACGTATTATCTGTATTTTATGATTTTGAATACTTCAGGAGTAAATATTGTAAATATACTGTACTTGGTAGAGTAGTTATTCATATAGTATTTTATTATTGAGAATGGCTTGAAATACAATTATTGTACTAAATTGATCCATTCTAGAAAAGTTGGAGTGCTCAAACATTGAATTCTGTCTCTCAAGTGTTGTGTAAAGGGATAATGAACTCCAGTATCAAGTTTACTAGTGTAAATGTATACAGTGTTGCTAGAATGCTCTTTAATTTTGGTCATGATTGACAAGTACACAGTTATGAGTTACATACTAGTTAGTTGTGTATGTTTATTTTTCTACAGTTGGTCAAATTGAGCTTTGGGAGCCCCACACAAAGTACTACATAGGTTATGCTACCTTGAGCAAGAAATATCTTTCCATCTGGTCATGCAGTTTGCATTTATATTTTTATATAAGTTTGCTGTTGCACAAATTTTGTGAATAATAATGCGATGAAGAGATGCATATTGTAACTAAGTCTTTTAGTTATGATAAAAACATTGAGCCGTCCCATTTGTATGAGCATTTTTTTTTATTACTTAGGAATTTTTGTTTCCTGTTTTCATGTGCAACTTTTACCCAGTAATTAGAATTGTATTAGGACTGCAGAACTTTCACTCTTCCTAAAATTTCAGTACAATTTTAATGTGGTATCATTTTCAGCATTTATTTGATAGCCATATATCAAACTGATTGAACAGAAACTACATGTCTATTCTATGGAGTTGCAAGAGGACAGTTTTGTTTTTTTGTGGGTGCCAAAAATTAAAAGTACTGTCTTTGTGGATTTGTGCTTAAGTGCTTGAATCTGTTGTCTTTGCAATATATATATATATATTATATATATATATATATATATTATATATATATATATATATATATATATACACTTCATGCTCCCTTGCTGTAAATTACTTCAGTGTTTTCCTAAGTGTTCATACATGTTCATTTTGATGAACATCATATTTCTATTATTGAATAACTATTTTCCCTTTGGCATGTCTATTAGTATGCTGATCCTGTGCTTACCTCATTATGCTGCTAATCATTTAGTGTGATTCGGTGTTAGATTTGGAAGCTGAGAGGAAATGTTAGGAAACACTAAGGAAAATATGCAGTAGAAGACATTGTAATACTGTAACAATAAAGATTCAAGTTAGATACTCTGTGATTATGGGATATTGTGTATGTGTTGCTCTTTATGTAAGAAAACAAATTCTCCAACTAGATACTATAGGGTTTTTGTTAATAAAAACAAGGAATACTAAAGGTAAGAGGTATCATTTGAAAATTATTTTGCATAATTGTAATAAATAAAGGGCTCTCAGAAATCCTAATCCTGTGGGTGAGCCAAATGACACTTTCTTTTGAGCCTAGTGGGTTGGTAAAACAAATACAAAACAACATTGGGACTAACAAGGAAATTTAGGATCATTGATAATTAGGAGAATTTTAATTTCAAAGTATTCCTTTCAAGAATAAAAAAAAGCACTTTGTACAATACTATATAAATTGTTAATCAACAATAACTATTATTATCAAGCCAAATGTATCATGTTATTTCAAATTACACTTTAAGACCAATCTATTACACTTACTGATGCTTTTGTTGACTATTTAAATAGAACATTGTATTTTTATGAAGGAATGTATGGCTAAATTTTGCAGCGTATTACAAGTTCAGGGACCAATATGCATATGTCATAATTTTGCAGGGTGTCCTGACACATGAAAAGACATTACAGTATCTCTCTTTTTTTTTTTATTTTTTATGAAATTCAGTTTGAATAGGCCATTATTTTTATTACTTTTTTGTGTTACCTTTGTATTTATAAGCAATATCCTGTAACCTGAAACTGACTGTATGTGTATGGATGTTGTTGCTTAATGCTAGATTTAAATTTCCTATTTAATGTTCCAAAATATATACAGATTTTATTGTATTCATATGGACTTTGATTGAACATAATTTTATGGTATACTGTACGTCTAGGCTCTGAATGAACATAATATAATTGTGTTTTTGTTTGTGATCTTATAATTATAGTAGCCCCTGGGTTAAAAACAAAACCTAGTACCACCATTATTTTGATGATATAATTACTGTATTTGTATTGATGACATAGTTTACTCTCATGTTTTTGATAGGAAAACTGTTATTTATAGCAGTAATATTCCATAATTGATAAGGACCTTCTTTGGCAGATAGAGTCAATCTTTGAGGAAATTAATATCTTGCATAAATAGAGGTAATTTCTATAATAGTGAAGAGTTAATGACAGTGACTGTGGCAATTTATACCCCTTCCTAATTAAACTACACCTTACTTAAGGGATGACAATAAGTTGAAAAAGTTTGAACTTAATAAAATTATAATTTTGATAGCATAATATGAACAGTTTTTTTTATTATTAATATTCTTGCTTCTAAAATTAACCAAGTGACCATCATTAATTTTTGGATTAAACAAAATACATATCAGAATACCCATGGGAGCTTGTGTGATGAATGAAAGAACCGTGCTACCAGAGCACATAGAAAAAGATTGGATTTCCCTCAGCTTTGGACTAGTGTCTCATAGTTGGTCACTGCAAATAAATGTCTAAGGTTTTAACTGTACATAGGATTTGATGGAGGGTGGAGTTGAACAGCAAACCTCTTCACAAGTAGAACTTTAATACCTGACATGGTAGAGCAAGGGGAAATTTTAATGTCAAACCTACCCACAGTGAGGAGTTTGACTCTATTGACTGAACACATATAGCTCTTAATGCCCGTCCACACGGGCGAGCTTTGCTCAACAAAGCTTGACGAGCTGTGTCCTATGACTGTCACATCAGAAGCGGGGAAGTTAGAACTTTTCCCACTGTATCTGCGCTTCTGATGTCACATCAAGCAAAGCTCACCCGTGTGGATGGGCCTTTAGGAAGTTCTTCCAGGCAGTCACCAGTATTATTAATTACTAAACTAAAGCTGCACCTGTAAATGGAAAAGCAAAATTCTATATTTGAAGGACTCTAAAAGGGAGAGCAACCAAGTAGTATGTACAGAAAAAGAAATTAGCACTAAAGTCAATAATAAACAATGTAAGAGGAACAGTAAAGAATAAAAGAGAATTATACATCTAATTGTCACCGGACATTTGTATAATAACCACTGGTTCCATGCAACATAAAAACACCATACAAAAAAGACATTCACTCCATTAGATCCCCTTGAATTTACGAGGACACATATACAGTACAATCGCCAAGGTCTGCCTGATTAAACATTTGCTGTCGCAGTTAAAAATAGAACAAGGTTTGGTGGCAGCAGGGTGATAGCCAATGGGGTAAGAGTAGGCAGAGTCTGACCTGTCTTCTCACAAGACATGTGCTGCCCTATCATGCTTAGAAGTTGGTTTATTACGCACTTCATGCCTATCTACATCTTGGCGTTCTGGTTTTTTCTTTGCTTGGTGGTTATGTAATTTTGTGTAATAGTGGTGTTTATCTGTGTGTTTTGCATTAGAGATGCAAATGCTTTATTCAGGTAAGAAGGCTTTGCCTCAGAGAAGATGCCCAGGGGTAGGTAACGATCCTTGCTTTCATTCTTTAGCCTCTTTCGATACTGATCCTCATACAATTTATAGCAGATGCAGATCTAATTATTGTAAGTAACCCATGTTCTGAAAGTCGTGATTGGTCTCCAGAGCAATGGAAGCGTTAGTAAGAAGAAATACAAGAGGAAGTTGGCCGATGGAAGCGTTAGTAAGAAGAAATACAAGAGGAAGTTGGCTGTTCCATCATGGGAAGGCTTCTCGCTTCTATTTTCGGTTGATGCCGCCATTCCTTCTTGTTTCTTCTCTCTTTTACCAGATTTGCCTTTCATTGGATCTCCTCTGGAAGAGTTTACTCCTCATTCATCTATTGCTTCATCTTTAGATAAATGAAGCAATAGATGAATGAGGAGGAGTAAAATCTTCCAGAGAAGATCCAATGAAAGGCAAATCTGGTAAAGGAGAGAAGAAACAAGAAGGAATGGTGGCATCAACTGAAAATGGAAGCAAGAAGCCTTCCCATGACAGAACAGCCAACTTCCTTTTGTATTTCTTCTTACTAACACTTCCATTGCCCTGGAGACCAATCAAGACACTCGGAACAGGGGTTACTTACATTGCAATATTCAGTATTTACTGCTAAACTCATGGCCATACAAATGGCTCTTGATATAATCTGAGAAAAGAGCAAGTGTCTCTATTATTTTCAGTGACTCACATGGTGCAATAAATGCTATAAACCAGTAAACCAAATTGTACAAAAAATACAAATAAAAATTCATCAACTCCTCCAATCAGGATACTCAATAAAAATATGTTGGATTTCAGCACATGTGGGAATAAAAGGAAATGAAAATGCAGACTGCTGCCAAATTAGCCTGCACTATCCCTCCAAAAATTATACATGCCCCAATATCAGACTGGGTAGTATCTGTCAGACCATTAATATACAAGATTGGAAAAGAGAATGGTCCTTAATACCAACCACAAATAAGCTTGAAACTATAAAAACTAAAGTGATGCAAGGAAGACATCTTCACAAAAAGAAAGATCAAGAGAGATAATCCTAAAAAGTCTCCGTATAGGACACAAGATTCTCACATGGCTACTTAATGTCGACACCGCATGCTGACCCAGTGAAATGTAATAGATGTCAGACACCCATGACAGTGCAACATTTACCTATTTAGTGCCCAAACAAAGATCAAAGTGTGTGCGTGTGTCTCTCTCAGGATTAATCCCTGAGCAGCATCTCGAGGGGGCTGGCCGGCTAATGCCATTTTTTAAGGACGGCTTTGACATTCATACCACTTAATAAGGTGACCTGGGACATCTCCAAACCGCATATATGATTTTGCCTCTCGACATTCAGTTTTGTGACACCAGGGCGATTTATCCCGAAAATAACCATTTTTCAAATTCTATCTCCTCCCTTGATATTTAATATTAAGATCTGGGATTACTACCAATCCAATGAAGTTTTTTTTTTTTTTTTTTTTCTAAAAGTCATTTTTTTGCTAGATATGAATTTTTCATTATGGTAAAAAAATAAACCCTATAAATCAGGAAAAAAATGTATTAAAAAAGACTAAACCAAAATTGAAAAAAAGGGCTCCATTTGATTGTTCTATAATTTCTTTCCAAGTTATATACCAAATTTCAATGTTATAGCTTTAAAACTAAGTGAGAAAATAGAATTTGAAGGTAAATAAGTATAGTTTTGAGATACGGGTGTTCAAAGTTTTCCTTTGTATTTTTATAAAGACAGTGTTAATAAATAATGATTATTATGAACGTATATTTCTTTTTTGGGTATTAATAAACCAAAACTATGTTATTTATCATAAATGATGATCCCTTTGCTCACATATCGTAGCCTGGGGCACTGCGTCAGACAAGACGGGGCACTCCTTCCTACCCAACTCACTCTCTCTCCTTTACTAACTCGGCTTTTTACAGCGATTTTTCTTCTGTATGTTAACGAGATGTTTCCTTGTATTTTCCTCTTTGGCATGATGAAATTCTTACCAAAACAAAAGATAAACAAACGTAAAAGCAAGAGAATGTGAAGAGGTGAAGTGTACTCTCTTTTTATAAAGACAATGTTAATAAAACATGATGATTATGAATTTCATATTCCTATTTGGGTATTAATAAACAAACTCTGTAATTTACCATAAATGAAGACCCCTTTGCTCCAAGTTCGTAGCCTGGGGCACGGTTTGACGTGTGCGTCAGGCAAGATGGGGGCGTTACTTACTACACACCCCTCCCTCTCTCTCTAAACAAACTACTCTAAAATCACATATATTATGATATCCTGTAATCATATTAGAGTGAATTTTCTTCGTCTGTATGTTAGTGAGATGTTTTGCTTGTCTTTTCCTCATGGCCATGATGAAATTCTTGCCAAAACAAAAATAAACATACACAAAAGCAAGCGAATGTCTGAGATGAAACTCGAACGTGCACACTACATGAGGTTTGTGCTCGCACTGAATCGTGGTTGGTAGCTGACTTCCCTTCTGCGACTCATGGAATCTCTACAGATGCCATTGCTCACAATTTTTTTGACAATAATTATAAAAATTTATGATAACAGAAGAAATATTGCATTTTCTTGTACGGATCAATGTTTTTGGCTTATTGAGTTATGTTTACTAATTACCTTGTAACTAAGAAAGTAAGAGGAATTTTGATGAAATATTTCTTATACTTATTCTCCATTGCCAAACGAAGCTCCATTAATTTTTTCATGACTTTGCATTTTTTGCCCTACATATTATCATATACCGCCACATATGAGGGTTCTGGCCGGCCCCCTTAAGACTCAGGGGTCTGGAAAAACTAAGCCCTATTAACAATAATACACTGCAATAATTAGGTCTGCATCTGCTACAAGTCATATGAGGAGATCTTGTGCGTGATTTAGCTGCCTATGGGCACAGATGCTGAAAAACTGACCAAGTGATGGTCGTCTTTAGGCCTACAAGGGGATCCCCTCATTGGGGGTCTTCTGTCCCACCACCTGTCTTCCCCATCTCCAAGCTTCTACCATGTCAGTATCTAGAGCTATGGCATCAGTGACATCTGCTTGAGTGTCTATAGTCGCAACATCCTCGCCTACACTGTTCCTTCATCAGCCGTGACTCTTTCATCGTTTTCCACCCCTAGGCATTATGCATCCACTCCTTCCAACTCTTTTGTTCAAACCTTGCTGGAGAGACTCAAAGGTCCTATTCTGAAGAAAATTGGCTACTTCAAATTTGAAATAGAAGAATAGATGCTGTAGATCTCCTCTCCCTCCCCATCTTCTTCTCGTGCATCGTCTTCATCTTCTGTTTGCTCCACTCCACAAAGGTGTTGGAGGAAGAAGGGCTTCATTGCCCTCCTCACAAAAAGATCTGCAGGCTCTCCATCTCCATCTGGAAGCAAGAACAACTGTCCATCTACTTCATCTCCATCTCAGTTGGCTAATCTTGGCCGTATTGAGGCTATGGATGGCCAAGAGTCTGTCAAGGCTGTCCTTGGCTGCTGATGATCATCTCCCAGTTCCCAATTCTTGTGTGGCAATGCACTCATCAAGACAGTCCCCTCCAAGAGCTGTAGATCTACAGATTGGGCTTCTCAAAAAGTTACTGTCATTTTGCTTTCTTCAACTCCTCCTGCTCTAGAAATGAATATTAAGACCATGGCTGGTAAGGACAAGGCTCCCATTATTACAGTGGACCTCCCACCCCGTATTTGTGGCGAATGCATACCAGACTACCACCCCCATAGCTAAATCCGTGAATAATTGGAACCCTTAGAAAAGTGCTTAAAACTGCCTATTTTGTTAGTTAAAACTCAAAAAACCAACTAAAAATGTTTATACAGGCGGTCCCCGGGTTACGATGGGTCCGGCTTACGACGTTCCGAGGTTACGACGCTTTTTCTTAAATATTCATTGAAAAATCCGCCCTGGGTTACGACGCTTCAGACGCTCCGAGTTTACAACGCTTTTAAAAAACACATACTATGATAAGATAAGAATCCTTTATAGTTTAGCAGTTTCTCTCTCTCTCTCTCTCTCTCTCTCTCTCTCTCTCTCTCTCTCTCTCTGTATTTTCCAACGAAAATAATCACTATAATTCTCTCTCTCTCTCTCTCTCTATACTACAATGATGTATGTTTTTTAGTATGATAAATAAATGATTTACTATTTTCAAATATTAATATTAATTTATACAGCAATAATATCAATTCATTAAAGAAAATACCATAGTGAATTAGTAAGATTTTAGCTTATATTTAAAAAATTATGGAAGAATGAAGGAAATCCCAGTCTTCTTGAAGTAACTTCCAGTAACCTTCTTCAGATCCAGGTACTAAAACTGTCAGCTATATATAAAGTTCTGTGACAGCCAGGAGGGGGAAAAGCTGGGGGAGAGCTGCAGTGTTGCAATCACGTGGTCCTGACATTTCCCCTCTCTCTCTCTCTCTCTCATTTACTGAGACTGGAGATTTTTTATGTACTTGTACTATTTGTTTTTAATACTTTCAAATAATAATAATAATAATAACTGTACAGTAAGTCCTCGGGTTACGCCGGTCTCGACTTATGATGTTTCGTGGTTACGAACGCGCCCCCATAAAAATATAAAAAAATAATATTTTGCGTCGTTCCGTCTTACGCGGTTTAGCGTCGTAAGCGACGTAAACAAACGCGAACTAGTTCCGGGCGCACGGCGGAAAGAATACGCTTTGTGGGGGAGAGGACGGCGTCGCTTCGCTACGCTCATTCCTCGCCCATACACCATTTTGGTTGTTTACACTGCCTCTCTCTCCCTCGTGTTGTATCGTTTTTGTAACTTTTTGCTCTATGTTATGGCTCCCAAGCGCAAGGCGGACTCTTCTGATGGTAGTGCATCGAAGAAAAGAAAGGCCATCACCATGGAAATTAAAGTGGACATTATAAAGCGATCTGAGAAGGAGAAACGCCAACAAACATTGGCCGCTCGCTTGGCCTTAGCCGTTCGACCGTTGCTACCATTATCAAAGATAAAGAGCGCATCGTTGAACATGTGAAAGGATCTGCTCCTATGAAAAGCAACAGTGATAACTAAGCAGCGTAGTGGTCTAATAATTTGAAATGGAAAGGTTATTGGTGCTTTGGTTGGAAGACCAAAATCAACGGCGTATCCCAGTCAGCCTTATGGTGATTCAGGAGAAGGCGAAAAGATTGTTTGAAGCGTTGAAAAAAGAAAAGGGGGAGGGAAGTGAAAGTGAAGAGTTTGTGGCTAGTAGGGGTTGTTTATGCGATTTAAGGCTCGGGCCAATTACCATAACCTTAAAGTGCAAGGTGAAGCTGCTAGTGGGGATGAGAAAGCAGCGAGTGAATTTCCTAAAGCGTTGTCTGAGATAATTAAGGAGGGGGGTTATTCTGCTCAGCAAGTGTTTAACGTAGACGAGACAGGTTTGTTTTGGAAACGTATGCCTAACAGCACTTACATCGCCAAGGAGGAGAAGTCAGCACCCGGTCATAAAGCCAGCAAGGAGAGGCTAACTTTACTTCTTGGGGGTAATGCTGCTGGCGACTTCAAACTGAAGCCCTTGTTGGTGTATCAGGCTGAAAATCCAAGGGCACTCAAGGGCATTTGGAAGGGTCAACTACCAGTAATTTGGAAGTCCAACAAGAAGGCATGGGTGACACTTGCAGTGTTTGAGGACTGGTTTCGTAAACCATTTTGTTCCAAGTGTGGAGCGGTATTGCGCCTCCAAGGGTATCCCCTTTAAGGTGTTGCTAGTGCTGGACAATGCCCCTGGACACCCTGCCCAGCTGGGAGACTTCAACCCTAATGTCAAGGTGGTTTACCTTCCACCTAATACCACGGCCCTTTTACAGCCTATGACCAAGGAGTGATTGCTTCGTTCAAGGCCTACTACCTACGAAGGACAATTGCTATGGCTTTACAGGCAACTGAAACCAAGAAGGACTTGACTCTGAAGGACTTTTGGAAATCCTACAACATCCTTGATGCTGTAAAGAACATTGCTAATTCCTGGGAGGAGGTTAAGCAAACAAACATGAATGGTGTCTGGAAGAAAATTTGTCCTCAATTTGTGAATGATTTCCATGGGTTTGAGGACACAGTTCAGCTAGTTGTCAAGAACGTTGTTGCCCTGAGTAAGGAAATCAATTTGGAGATGGAGGTTGATGATGTTACAGAGCTGCTGGAGTATCATGGCGAGGAGTTATCTGCTGAGGACCTGATACAACTGGAGAAGCAGATGATAGAGGAAGAAGAAGAAGCACCCACCCCAGAGCCTAAGGCTTTCACAAGGCAGGACTTGACAAGAGGTTTTGCAGAGTTGCAGCAAGCATTGTCAACTTTTGAGGCTCAGGATCCCAACTTGGACAGGTTCACTAGGGTTTCCAGAAGCGTCATGGATTTGATGCAGTGTTACAAGGAGATCTTGAATGAAAAGAGGTTGCTCTCTGTTCAGACTAACCTGGAACAGTATTTTAAGAAGGTAGAGAGGCCTGCAGGAGATCCTGTACCCTCTACCTCAGCTGCCTCTGCTAATCCAGACTCGCCTGCCCCACAATCTCCAGCACCTTCTGAATGTTCTGCTAACCCAGACTCACCTGCCCCAGTATCTCCAGCACCTTCTGTAGGTTTTGCCTCAACTAAAGACTCACCTGCCCCAGCATCTCCAGTAGTATGTTCTGCCTCACCTCAAGAATCACCTTCCTCAGCATCTCCTGTAGTATGTTCTGCCTCACCTCAAGAATCACCTGCCTCAGCATCTCCAGCATCTTCTGGAGGTTCTTTTTCTCTTCACTAACCTCCCCCAGTCTCTCCAGCACTGCAGCTTCCTCTCCAGTGTGCAAGCCAATCAAATTAATAAAGGTAAGGAATTGTTCTCTCGTTGTTATTGATAGGTATTTACATTAAATCATGTGGTATTTTTTAATGTTCCGACTTATGCTGAAAATCGTGTTACGACGCATCTTAAGAACGGATCAACGTCGTAACTCGAGGACCCCCTTACCTGGTTGTTTAATAGTTTTATCATGGACTAGCCTATCACCCATAACGTAAGCGATGCCGATGCACAGTTAAATACGTATCTAGTGCAACAGCATTTGTCCCAAGGCAGTTCAGTGCAACAAAGCAGCTTGTCAAAAAAATTGACATACATTGAACTGCTAGGCTGAACAAAAAGAAATAAAGCGCAGGCTACAATAAAAAATAAAAAAAACGGCTTGGAATGGGAGAGCAAAGCGAAACTCTGCTCTCCAAGGCGGTAAAAGAAAGACTGGCATATCGCGAGGGACAGGGCTTGATCGAAGACCAAACATCCACCGTGTATATGCATGCGTTGTCAGATGCCACAGATTTCTTGTTTTTACAATCTTTTATTGTTTTTACCGGTTTCCAGCTACCACTAGAAGATTATCCTATTGTTAAGACCACAGGTTTGCTAGCTATGAAAAATACAAATTGATTAAAAGATTTGTCATTTTATGGTGAAATTGATAAGAAAATACAGTACTTTTTGGATATTTTTTATTGAAAAATATTGTGAATAGGCAAATTTCCCGCGAATAACACCCATAGAGGAATCTGCAAATCTGAAGTCTGCAGATACGGGAGCTCACTGTATTACTAACACTTAACGGAAAAACTAAATGTATACATAATATTAAGCACACCCGAGACCAGGCAAACTTTAAGGCAGGCCAATTTAGGAAAAAACACATCTATGGAATGAGGAAGATATATGCAAATGCACATGGTGTAAGAGAAAAAATAAAACTAAATATCTTTCTGTACTTCCTTGGTTAGTTGAAAATACGAATTTTTTTATAAATTGTATGTTTATTAACTACAAACCTGAGGTCCTTTACATTAGGAATTACTCTCGCCTGGAAAACGGCTGTTAAACTCTTGAACAAGGTGGTTAGGCAGTATAACTGCTGTCCAGTATACGGGAAGACCCACCTGCCCGGATGTAAACATTCCAGTTTGTCTATTGGCACAGGTCTCAAACTGATGGGTGGCATCAGGTAGGCCTAATGTGCAAAGGATCTCCGGTATGTATAGTTATGAAAATACAATTTACTCTCAAAATTTTCATTTGTTCCTACACGATATACAATTATCAGTCCTTTACAGTAGGAAGAGTCAATGATTGGAGGGAGGAATCTGAGTGAGTTTCTTTGAACCAACTGAAGTTCATCACACTTAGGCTATTCCTCCTGGTCAAAAGAGCAAGGAGTACCCTGCCTCTGACATATTGATTACAGAATAGGCAGTCCCTAGTTATCGATGGGGTGCTGAAAAGCAAAAGCTGCCATTAACCGAAACTCGGTGATTTATGATGATTATGGAACCAAGTTTCGGTTGATGGCGCCATAACTATTATCAGCACCTTAGGGTGAGATGCCACCTGTCCTGTTGTGGCGGGATCACAACCAAGCAAAGAAAGCAAGCAATCTACCCCTTTCCCCTTTACGTTACTATTTACTAACAGGACAATTGGTCCAACGACAGACACAAACAAAACCCTCACATTCATGTACTCACAAGATATGACTGTCTTCAAGGCAAGTAGCTGTGCTACAGTGCTATCCGCTGGATAAGGTCACTGAGACACAACCAATGCCGAAAATCACGACACAAAACAACCAACCATACAACTCAACAACACAACAAATCACTGCACAGACGAATATCAACAACATGAAAACAACAACCTTACAAATCTACATACAACCAATCACAAACAACACTAAGAAATCACAACAGCTCACCAACAACAACACTCAACAACCTTCCAACTATACAAGCACGACAACGTTCAAGCACACAATACCAATAACAACTCCAGAAAAATACAATACAACTGACCATCAATACTATCTTCCAAAAGACCGCTGCCAACTATGACTGACCATCACATGATCACAGACTCTCCTCATAGACTCTTTGGCGACCGCTCCAACAGACAACCCAGCCACTTACACCCGCCATCAAACCACTCCTTATTATCCATCCACCAATTAGGATCTTTCTCTCTCTCTCTCTCTCTCTCAATTGCTCCCCCACTTACACTCTTCAGAAAACACATTCGCACTTACATATTATCACACAGCAACACCAAACACAACATATCAAGCATACAAAAACATTTAAACTCTCAACCCGACGACGCTCTCACTTATCTCTCTCTCTCTCTCTCATGCAACCCTCAGACGTTGTCAAATGTAACTACTATTATCACTCCTCCATACTGTTAAAAGAGCCAGGTACAAACACATAACTTGTTGAGCAGCTACCACGTGTCCAAGGAAAAAAGGTTCCAAGGACTTTTCAGCAATATCCAAAGGTAAAAAGACATAAATGTGGTCCGATGACACCACATTTCTGTATCCAGACAGACAGGTCCTCCGGAATTCGAGGGATGGACTAAGCCACTGTTTTCATGAGCTCTTAGTCGTAGTGTACAGGTGACGTCATTGCCAACTGCAGAGAACTTCCTCCCGATTGCCTCACATAACCAGGAGAAAGACGTTCTTAGACCCTTCTTTGGGCGAGTCAGTACTAGTGAAAAGTCATCAATGAAAGTACATACAGCAACACGCTAACATGACAATTAATTATTGATCTGGACCATCAATAACAATTCCAAAGAGCAGGGGATCATGCAGGACTCGAACTTGGCAACAGATGCTGAAGGATTCGGAGTTCGTTATGACATCTGAGACAGAGTTGAGATGAGATGCGGTCTTGTGAGACAGACGTCTGTCTAACTGTCTAATGATTCTCACAAGGATGTGTATGGAGTACAAGGCAGGAACCCTAAACAAGGTCAAACGTAGCTCCGGGACGGGATAGTAAGAATGAATAAAGTTTCTCATCAGGAGTTAAATTTTGACTAAGGAGAATAATACTACTTTCAGGTGAAAGACTAGGCTAAATGGGGACCTATGCCTTTCAGAGAGAAGTAACTCTTGGCAGAAGAAGATGAAGGGCGCCTCTAATCAGAGAAAAAGGCCTGTCAATGACACCAACCAGCAAAGCTGGCTCCAATCCCTGGAAAGTTACAGAGGATTGATTGATTGATTGTGGGTTTTCTGGCGTCACAACTACCAGGGTCACAAACGCCGAATACTAAGTGTGATCTTTTAACTTTATTTAAAATCTTTTTTAATATATTATAAATTTTATTTTTTTTAAAGATACATATAAATTTGATTTTAAAAATTAAAATAAATTTCTGATAAAAATAAGAATAAAATTGTGATCAAATAAAATTCTAATAAAAAGAATTGTTTATTAATCTGAATAAATAACAATAAAACATAAAAAAAGGAAAAAAAGTATATACTTAGACACTCAAGTTCGGCAAAACACGATTGCGGCAAAAGATCGCTCTCGGACGACACGTCGCTGATGCTGGCTGATGAGAGGAGGAGGCATTTCGCGCATGGGCACCTAGGTGTGATGGTAATTGCTTCATAGCAAAGGAAGATAAAGGAAAGGAAAACGCATTTTCGAGAAGTTCGGCAGTAAGGAGGCTTTCGCGCCCGCGTTTGAGGCCCCTGTTCTGGAATTGTCGGGCGTGTTGTGGAGCGCAAAAACGCACCAATATGACATGAGAAACGCCGCGATTTCTGATGCAATACCTCGTTTAGATTCATCTAGGGAGTCCTAGTAAACTTGGGAGTCTGTGAAGCTCGCCGTAGGCCCCGCCCCCAGAATGCCGTATAAATGCGACGGAGAAAGTAGCAGCGGGAGGAGGAGATAAAGAGAGATCGTAAAAGAGAGACTCCAGTTAGTCACAGAGAGATATCCTCAGTAAGAGCCACAGATCAGATTATCAGTGAGAGATCAGCAGCAGCAGAGATCATCCGTGAGAGATACGAGAAAAAGGAACCAACAAAGGATCAGAAGAGTTGTTTGAGAGTTAGTTGGATATTGGTCTAGTCGTCTTCAGGAGTAGACGAATTATTTCGTGTTATCTCGACGTCGAGCAGACTTCAGAGAAGAAAAGGTCCTGCTAGAGGTTTTGGGGATTTCCTGCCTTACAAATAGACTATTTTCTACAATACGGAGTCAAGAGGACGTCTGCAATTGCCGCTCTACGTTTATGGAGCCATCACCTCGAATTACCAAATTGACTAGCAAGTATTTGAATTGCCTCACTGTTCCCCCAGTTCATGCAGTGTAAGATTCTATCTTTTTATGTAAATAGGAGATACCATTCTGCACTTACCTTTGTTAGTAAGCTTGTAAATAAACCTTTGTTGTGTTAATGTTTCTTTCTATATTCGTATCCCCAGTTTCAACTGTTGGTGTTGAAATATTATTTTTTATTATTTCATATCGAACCTGAAGCGGACCTCTCTCAGAGGCCGTAACACTGTGTCGACCCTGGCCAGGATATTTCGACACCATGACATTGTGGCGACCTTGCTTAGGCTATCAACACTTTAACAGTTTGAAACAGGGAGGATATAGAAAGAATCAGAATGAGTGAGATGGTGAAAGAGTTTATTGAGTCAGGTAAGCTACTAGGTCTAGCGGGGAATGATCTCCATGAGTATGTTGAGAAGAAAGAAAGAGAGAAGTATGAGAGGGAAGTGCAGCAAGCAAGAGAAGCAATGAAGATCCAGCAAGAGAGAGAAGCAATGAAAATGCAGCAAGAGAGAGAAATGTTGTTAATGCAGCAGGAGGAGAGAGAGAAAGAGCGTATGCATGAGCAGGAAGAGAGGGAGAAAGAGCATATGCATGAGTTGGAAATAGCTCGGTTAAGGGAAAGTACTTGTTACAGTCGGACAGGCGAAAACGAAAACGGAGCTGGTAGGTTAGGTATCAGTTCAGTGTTGAAATTAGTACCAAAGTTTGATGAGGAGGATGTTACGACATATTTCATGTGTTTTGAAAAGTTAATGGAGCGAGTAGGTTCTCCTAAAGAAACGTGGACTTTATATTTGCAGTCAGTTTTGAGTGGTAGGGCACTTACTGTGTATAGTTGCATGTCTAAGATGAAATGTGATAATTACGATATCGTGAAAGAAACTGTTCTTAGCGCATATAGGCTAGTACCGGAGGCATACCGTAAGAAATTTAGAAATTTGAGAAAGGATGAAAATATTACGTATGTAGAATACGGTAAGAAATTAGATAGGCTGTTTTTTGATTGGTTAACTTCTGCTAAGGTTGAGGATTTTGATAGTTTGAAGAACTTAGTGTTGTTAGAAAACTTCAAAGATAACGTATCCCCTGAGATTAAACTTTATATAGAAGATAGGCGAGAAGTATCTTTTGCAGGAGCAACTAGGCTAGCTGACGAATATAGTCTAACTCATAATTTGAGTGCTAGTAAGAAACGAAATGATCCTTCGTCTGGTAGAGTACAAAGCAGTAAAGGTTTCAGTCCTAGTAATAGCAATGCGAGTAAAAGTGACTATTCCTGTTATATATGCGGAAAACCTGGTCATACGTCTAAGGTTTGTAAGAGTAAAATGGCATCTAGTGGCTCAGAATTAACTTGTTTCCGATGTAATGGGAAAGGGCATTTAGCAAGAAATTGTGCAGAACCTTTTGTCAAGTAGGGATGATGTGATGAGAGAAACTAGGAAAGTTTTTGGCGAATTTCTGTCGGAAGGCGTAGTTTCCTCTCTTGGAGGAGTAGATTCGAGAGAAGTGGTCTTGCTTCGAGACACAGGTGCTGCTGTCTCACTGATTTTGAGTGTGTGTGTGCCGAACAGGGCAGAAATGAATATGGAAGAGAAAGTCATGTTAGGTGGATTTCCTAATACTTGTGTTCTTTGTCCTTTGTTGAAGTTGAATTTAGAAAGTCAGGTAGTGTCAGAAGAAGTAAAACTTGCAGTTGTGGACAGTTTGCCCGTTGAAGGCGTTGACATTATTGTCGGTAACGACTTAGCTTTATCCAAGAATGTGAATCCTGTTGTGAGGAATATTCCGGTGCCTGAAATATTAGTAACAAGTTGGGTTTAGATACAGACGTAGACTACGGTCATAATTTGTTCGTGGATTCGAACGGAAGTTCATGGATTTGAACGAGAGTAAGTTCGTGGATTCGAACAAGTGTGAGCTCGTGGATTCGAACGTGAGTGAGTTCGTGGATTCGAATGAGTGTGATAGAGGTAGCGAGGTTGATCTTGGCATGAGTGTGGCTGAGAGACCTGACTCTATCGATGTAAACAGTAATAGCCAAAACGGAAGGTGTAGCTGTCAAGAGTAACGTAGTAAATGTACCAGTATCTAGTACTAGTTTTGGTGATGAATTAGGCTTTAACATTTTGGATAAGGATGAGCTAGTCAAATTGCAGAAAGAGGATGAGACACTAACCCGAATTTTTGAATGTGAGCTGGATGATGATCTCGATGATGTGTGTAAGGAAACTTTTTGTGTAAAGGACGAAGTTTTGCGTCATGTTAGTCCTAAGTCAGGTAGTGAAAGGGGAATCACAGGAAAATTCGTAGTTTCTAGGAAGCTTCATGAATTAATTTTGAAGTTAGCACACGATGAGCAAGGACATTTAGGAGTAAATAAAACTTTCAAGTGTATTAGTAGGGCATACTTTTGGCCTAAGATGAAAAATGATGTGAAGAGGTATGCTTTAAGCTGTCTTGAATATCAAATTGCCGGGAAACCGAATCAAGTAATTACCAGAGTTCAGTTGTGTAATATTCCTTCAGTAGGCAAATCTTTTGGGAATGTATTTATAAATATGTTCGGAACTTTGCCTAGAAGTAAGGGTAGAGAAGATTGCATAACTAATCTTGAGTATTATAAAAACAATCTAAGAGATGTTTGGCAGCTTGCGGAGGAGAACGGAAGCGCTTGGCACTTAGCGAAAGAAAACCCGAACAGAAGTCAAGGGGAAACTGAAGGAAAACTTGATCTTAGATCAAACAAGAGAAGTTTGTGTGTAAGAGATAAAAGTTTTAGTACTAGTCCAGAAAGAAGTTCCTCTTTATGTCATAATTTCGACGGTCCTTTTTCAGCTTTAGAGAAGAGGGGAAATATATATCATAGAATTAATGTGGGTAAGAGTAGAGCAAAGTCAGTAAACGTAATTTTGCTTCAGAATTATAAACAACGGCCCGTGCCGTGGCCTCCGCCCGTGTAACAGTGTTATTACTGAGTGAGTTTAGTTTTGAGAAAAACACAAGAGGTGTTTTAGTATTTATAAGTTTTAATCAGAGTTCAGAAAACGGAAAAAGTAAGAGAGAAGTATAATGTTATAGCCGATAGCCTCTAGAGATTTCTCAGAATGAGTAGTCTAATAACCGTTTTCTGTTACTGCATGAGTGAGTGTGTGTGGAGAAGCGTGCGTGTTTGACTGGATTAAAGCTTTATGCAGAATTGTTTCCCCGCTGTTTCATTCTTGCTTCTCTTTAGAAAAAAAAATAAAATCAGTTGATTTCATTTTTTTTCTCTTTTGGGGGGGGCGTATGATGGTAATTGCTTCATAGCAAAGGAAGATAAAGGAAAGGAGAACGCAGTTTCGAGAAGTTCGGCAGTAAGGAGGCTTTCGCGCCCGTGTTGGAGGCGCCTGTTCTGGAATCGTCGGGCGTGTTGTGGAGAGCAAAAACGCGCCAATGTGACATGAGAAACGCCGCGATTTCTGATGCAATACCTCGTCTAGATTCATCTAGGGAGTCCTAGTAAACTTGGGAGTCTGTGAAGCTCGCCGTAGGCCCCGCCCCCAGAATGCCGTATAAATGCGACGGAGAAAGTAGCAGCAGGAGGAGGAGATAAAGAGAGATCGTAAAAGAGAGACTCCAGTTAGTCACAGAGAGATATCCTCAGTAAGAGCCACAGATCAGATTATCAGAGAGAGATCAGCAGCAGCAGAGATCATCCGTGAGAGATACGAGAAAAAGGAACCAACAAAGGATCAGAAGAGTTGTTTGAGAGTTAGTTGGATATTGGTCTAGTCGTCTTCAGGAGTAGCCGAATTATTTCGTGTTATCTCGACGTCGAGCAGACTTCAGAGAAGAAAAGGTCCTGCTAGAGGTTTTGGGGATTTCCTGCCTTACAAATAGACTATTTTCTACAATACGGAGTCAAGAGGACGTCTGCAATTGCCGCTCTATGTTTATGAAGCCATCGCCTCGAATTACCAAATTGACTAGCAAGTATTTGAATTGCCTCACTGTTCCCCCAGTTCATGCAGTGTAAGATTCTATCTTTTTATGTAAATAGGAGATACCATTCTGCACTTACCTTTGTTAGTAAGCTTGTAAATAAACCTTTGTTGTGTTAATGTTTCTTTCTATATTCGTATCCCCAGTTTCAACTGTTGGTGTTGAAATATTTTTTTTTATTATTTCACATTGAACCTGAAGCGGATCTCTCTCAAGAGGCCGTAACACTGTCGACCCTGGCCAGGATATTTCGACACTGTAACACTGGGTCACTCTGTTAAACAAAACAACAGCTTGATCTGTGAACTCCTGGCATCCCCCAAGGCGCGTGATTCAAAAGTTTTCGCCTGGTAGGCCTATAAGTATTTTTCCGCGAATTTTTAAAAAAACTTTTATATCGACATACGATACGTCCAATCGGCACCCAACAGACAATTTATATCCACGTTTAATATGTCCAATCAGCGTTAAAGGGTTATGTGGTAGTAAAGAAACACAGACTTGGTTTTTTCTTCTTTACTTAAAAAATGATATATATATAATGGATACAGACACACAACGATCCTTTGGTGGAGAGGTAATAATCTCCTACAGGGCTTGACTTCAACTAACCACACATACTCCCCACTCTCCAAGAGAACATCTTAAACAATCATTGACAATCAACAACAATATACAAACTCAACTAGTCATAAACGGTCATTTACACCTCTTCCTTAATAACCCACAACAACAGAAATACCTTTATACATAAACTGTCCAATTAAACCCAAACAGTAATTAACAGTTTCAAACAATAATTATACACTCCCCCCTGAATTACATTCACATATATTACAAACTCTAGCTCTTCTAACTCTTGTTGAATGTCTTGGAATCGCGTTGCACTCAGCAACAGTGCCTGAGTCTTCCTCTTCCCCCTCATCCTCATGAACAGGAAGCTGTATAAGAAGCTCCTCATCCTCAGCATCAGTAGTTTCCTCACTCAATATCAATCCTTGTGAAGAACACGAACGAAGATCTCTAACATGGCGTGGAACTCCATTGACTTCAACAGCTTGTTCTGACAAAACTCTCGTAACCTTGCCTCTTTCAAATTGCATATTGCATCGCATGTTGGATGGTTTTACCCACACCTCATCACCTGCTTTGTAGGGGCCACTCAATGCCACTTTGTTCATTGAGCATGGATCCACTCCTCGGACCCTCACAGGGTAAGAATACAGCATACTGACAGGGGCAGTCGTTGAGTCGCAGTCATCACGAGGCATCAAATTATACAGATATACAGCCTTTGCAATGCTGCAGCCTTTCCTTGCAGCAATGACTTTAACAGTTCGATGGCATCTCTCAGCTATACCATTTCCTGATGGAACATAAGCACATCTAAAATTAAGATGCACGCACCACTTTTTTGCAAAGTCAGCAAATAGTTTGCTGCTGCAAAGCAGGGTCATTGTCAGTTAACAGTTCCTCCGGCGCTCCTCGTTCATAGAACACTGTCTCAAGTTGCCCGATGATGCTCTCACTGGTCTGAAAATGGAGCCGACGCCAGATGGCAAATCGAGATGGTCCACAATCAATGAGAGTAAGATACGGCCGTCCATCATAGTGAGTAATATCCATGCCAACTCTCTGCCACACCCTATCCACTTCCAGACTACCCTTCTGCCACTTCACTGGGGCCGGGTCTATTGACTGGCATGCCTCACAGCACTTGACAACAGCCTGTACTTGCCACCTGGTAACTCCTGGATGGACTTTCTTCACAAAATAGAGAGTTCTTCTCACACCCGGGTGACCAGCAGCATGATGGATCTCCTTAATTCCATCACTAATGGCAGGGACAACAGAAGCACACACAAGTTTTGCATCTTGGTGACATGAACCAAGGTCCCTCAGCCAGCGCTGAGGTACATGTGTCAAACTGTCAGCTTTATTATTGGCAGACGACACAAGTGTAATAGACAGCTGGAGGTCACACTCTTCTATCAGTGACAAGACTATTCCTAGTCTTCTTCTGATGAGCATTTCACTTGCGGCCTTAGTCTTCAATCTGCTTTTTCCTAAAAGTCCATCTGAAATCCATCTATG
This sequence comes from Macrobrachium nipponense, assembly GCF_015104395.2. Lineage (NCBI taxonomy): Eukaryota > Metazoa > Arthropoda > Malacostraca > Decapoda > Palaemonidae > Macrobrachium > Macrobrachium nipponense. Next base: position 103,101,835 of record NC_061109.1, on the reverse strand, counting down.
CACAGTAGATGAGTCAGTCATTAATTCCACCTTTTGTATCTTCCAAGCCAGTGCAAGATTCAATCCTTTAATGACTGCATCTAGCTCAGCCATATTGATGTGGCAAGAGTCGTCTTTCCGCAGCCAGCTGGCATCTTCCACAATGGAACCATTTACTTCCACTGCAACACCAAGCGCAAGAGAACTAGCATCCACCCAGATCTTGAATTTGTCACCGGTGACATTCCACTGTCCTCTCACAGGGTCATCCTTCTTAACCTTCTCCAGAAGTTCCTGCAAACACATTTTGATGTAATCATCATTAATGACGTCGTCCCATCCTTCAGTGACTTTATTGACTCTTCTCTTGATGAATGCTACCGCCACTCGCAGCCATCCACAAACAGGGTAATGGCCTAACAGTCTACCACAGTATGAGAACACTGCTCGCCGAGTCAATTGTCTTGGTGCATCGCCCAGGTCATTGTCCCTTTTCCAAAAAAAGACTCTCCTGCTCCCCCCAAACTCTCAGGCCCAATGCTCGAGCCCCTTCAGCAAGTCTTTGGTGTGGCTTACTTACTAGCCCAAAATTTCTAAGATGCTCCTCTACACGGCTGGCCTTAACAATATCTTCATTCACAAAGATGTCATCAATATAAGCTGATGTTCCTTTTCTTACAATTGGGTCCTGAAGGAGAACACAGTTTAAAACAGATTTCATTACCATCGAAGCAATATTCAAACCAAACCCCAGTCGAGTCTGGCAATACCTCTGGCCTTTGAAATATACAGTCTGGTATGGCCACAGAGACTCATGGATTCTGATTTGCAGGTAAGCTTTAGCCAAGTCTACTACAGATACATTCACTCCTTGCCTGCGCCACTCACGTAGTTTGTCTGAGCACACATCCGAGTCTGCTGTAAATGCATCAATGTACATATTCAGTTCTCTGAAGTCCAGTACAGGCCGCACCTTCTTTTTATTTTGCTGTACAACAGCCATGAGGGGAATAAGCCCCTTAGCTGGTCCATATTTATTCTCATCATAAGGAAGCAGCCAGCCATCATTCACCCATCTTTGTAGCTCTGATTCATACAGGTCCTTTGCCTCCTGAGGTACAGAATATGCCTTTACTCCATTCTCCAGGACGCCAGGCTCCTTGCCCTCAGACCACTTCCATGTAGCTGTCCAACATTTAATCACAGGATCATAAATTGCACTAAAATCATGCTCATCCACCCCCACCTTCACATAAGCAGCTGCAGAAAAAAAAGAGTGTCTTCCATTCCAAAACGTACACCACCCTGGGTATCGACAGTGACTCCTTCTAGAGCCCTCACACCATCCATGCCGAGAAGAAATTTAAAACCGAGGGGCATTAGAGTGGTTACACATACAGAAATGCTGGCAGTAGCTCCATTACTGAGCTGCAAGTGCACGACGCCCATTCCTTCACACACCCATTCTTGCCCACTCACAGTTATCATGCTAACTGCGCACTTGTTCCATGCCTTACAGCATGAGACATGAGCGATGCTTTGAGAACACCCAGTGTCTACTAACACGCAACACTGAAGACCCTCTACACTCAAAACAGTACTTGGCAGCACCTTACTCAGTGGGTTTGGGGAGAGGAGGCTGGCGCTGATGCCTCCTCTCCTTGCTCGTTTCCCGGACAAGCTGACGCAATGTGCCCCATTCCACCACACCGATAGCACTTTACCCTTCTCCGAAATCGACCATTTACTCGGTTGCGAGCAAGACAGTCCCTGGCAAAGTGATTTGGTCCAAGGCATACATGACATTTCTGAACTGTTGTTTCTACTGGCACAGAACCCAGGCTTCCTGTGGCGCCAAAACATGTTTCCACTGAAACAGAAGGAAGGTCATCTTTCAGAACCGTCCGTGCCCGAGCCAAAATCTGTTCCAGATCGAGGGCCTCCATGTGAGACCCGGCTCTCAACAGCTGACGAACTCTCTCTGGAAGTCCAGCTACAAAAGCACATGCAAGAGCTTTTTCAGAAATTCCTCCAAACAGGGATCCGAGTCGACGTAGCTCAGCTAAGTAGACATCCGGTGCCTCTCCACTGTGCAACTTCCTACTGACAAACTGTTCATAGGCTACATAGGGATCAACAGCAAACGCAGCCAACAATGCTTCTTTCACCTTGTCAACCTTCTTCCTATCTGCTGTGGGTAACTGTAAGTACACTGCAAAGGCACCACCTGTAAGCCGCAGAGGAATCACACTGGCCACATCATCAACTTTCCGAAGCTTGCAAACCAGCTCTCTCCAGCCACTCCATAACAGATTGTGCGTTTCTGCCATCATACTCAGGGATCAGTTTCAAGTCGAAGTTACTCTCCATACTGCCTAGATAGCTTGTGGCAGTAAAGAAACACAGACTTGGTTTTTTCTTCTTTACTTAAAAAATGATATATATATAATGGATACAGACACAACGATCCTTTGGTGGAGAGGTAATAATCTCCTACAGGGCTTGACTTCAACTAACCACACATACTGTCCACTCTCCAAGAGAACATCTTAAACAATCATTGACAATCAACAACAAGTAATATACAAACTCAACTAGTCATAAACGGTCATTTACACCTCTTCCTTAATAACCCACAACAACAGAAATACCTTTATACATAAACTGTCCAATTAAACCCAAACAGTAATTAACAGTTTCAAACAATAATTATACAGGTTAAGATATTGTAATTTCAAATAAAATTTTGAACTTTCATCGGTTCTTTTTTATCGTACAATAGAGTTATATGAAAACGATTACATAGTGAATGTGCCGGACAAAGAAACTGAGACAGGCACTCATAAGTTCATAACCAAGTTTGTTAGGCTTAACGGGAGTGATGACACGCATGATCCACCAGTCCCCGAAACCTCAAATGGTTCACAAAGCCTTCCTTCAGCAGAACTCTTCATGGAGGATGAGACACAGGAGTATGAAGGTTTTTTGCCAGAGGATAGGTAGAGAAAATTCCACCCAAAAGGTTTTTTAAAGAAAATGACTGTATTGTACAGTACGTACACTTACACCCAATGGTGGCATTGTTTATGTGTGGGAGTTTTCACCATTGTGTGTGTAATTTTAAACTTTTTCAAGTATTCAAAACCTTTTTAATGTTTTACTTATCCATAAGAACAATTTCATATTAGAAAAAATTATTCCCATAAGGTATGTGTTTCGAAATCTGCGCATTTCTAATTCTGCGAGGCTGTGGATCAAACAAATTCTTGCATAATTGGGGACTGTACTGTACTTACTCTTTTGTTAAATCGACTTTCCTGCTGTCATTACTGCATGTTTTGTCCAAGTTTTTTCTGCCATCCTGGAGCAATAGTAAATACATTATACAAAACGGTATGCTTCTCTGCAAATTTCCGTCTGGAATGGGGTTGGGAGATCTAATATACCACCAAACAGTCATACTTGACAAATGGTTCCCCCTCACATGGGCATGTCAGGAGCGTAGTTCTGATCCCATAACGGTTACCATTTACACCAAGTCTTATGTGACACAGTATGTTTATTCATAAATATTTAAACAATCACTCTTCTTTACTATGCTCCAGTTTTTGTTTCTTTCATTTAAAAATACTTCAGGTTTACTATATTCAAGTCTAGAAATATGACTTGCCTTGTTAAACTAATTAAGAATTATAACAATATATCCAATTATACCTTTAATCGTGATTGTAATGCATACACTGCCATCCTTCTAATAGTGTGAAACAAGAACCATGTAAATTTCCTTGGTGAAGAAACTTAAGAACAGATAAATTAAAAGACTATACATATTTGCCTTCAAGAGCCAGCTCCACTCATTGACAGTCGAGATGTATCAGTGGGCAATCGACAACTTGGTGGAGATCATGGCCAGATACATTCTAGGCAGAAGGAATGTAGTGGGCGACAAACCAAGTTGTTGGACTCAAGCCCTGGGTATGGAGTTGCGTCTGCATCAGGACATAGAGGAAAGACAGTTTCACCTGTGGGGAAGACAATGTTAGACCTCTTCCTCACCCGCTTCAACAGGAAGCTGGAGGTCTACTTCTCAGTGGTCTCATATCCTTTCGCCTTGGCAAAGGGTACTTTCAGCACATTGGGACAATCTCAAGGTGTACGCTTTCCCTCCATTCTGCCTGATCCGTCAGGTCCTGAACAGTGATGAGTTCCAGGAATCTCAGGATGACCTTAGTGGCCCCAGTCAGTACGGTTTCCAGACTTTGTCTTGTCTGTCAGCAGTTCCGAGAGAAATTCCCCCTTGGCACAACCTTCTTTGCCAACCTTATGTGGAGAGGTTCCACCAGTTGGTAGGGTGCCTATCTCTTCATGACTGGAGACTGTCAAGTACCTCCTCCGAGCAAGAGGCTTTTCCTGCAAGGCGGCAGGTCAGATGTCCTATTACCTCAGGAGGTCTTCATAAGCAGTTTACTATGGCAAGTGGGCTGTCTACTGTGATTGGTATTGTTGATGGGGTTCTCTACTCGGAACTTCTGTTGAGTGAATAGCAAATTTTCTGATCTTTCTCATAAGCAAGAAAGGTCTATCCATTCTGCTGACAAAGGCTACAGGGCTGCCTTGAATCATGGGAAATCTCTGGTCCAGAGTAGACTCGCTCAAGCTCCATTTGAGCCACTGCGTTGTCGTCAGACAGGGTTCCAACTTTAAAGACAGTTTTCCTGTTGGCCCTAGCTTCCTCAAAGAGAGTTGAAGAGCTGAATTCATGGCCTGAGTTATGATGTTAAACACACCAGGGGTTAAGGGTCTGTGGCCTTTGAATATTTCACAAAATTTGTGGCCAAGACTCAAAATCCCTCGGTGCATGATGACAGATTTGCCTCATTTTCAATTCCCTCCCTGAATGAGATCGTGAACAGTGATCCACAAAAGTTATTGCTTTGTCCCATCAGAGCCTCTGCGTTGCCATCTAAAAAGGACTTGTTGCCTAGGTGTTGTACACTTTTTGTTAGCACAGGCTGAACCAAGAAAGAAATGTCCAGGAATACCATTTAATTCTGGCTTTGTGAGGTGATTAAGCAGGCATACTCCTCATGTTCACATTCTGTCACAGATACTGTGCATGCGAGAGCATATGACATCAGAGGAATGGGTTCCTCTCTGGCTTTTAAGAACTTGAATCTTCATAGGATTTTGAATGCTGGTTCCTGGCTTCAGCAAACAACTTTCACTTCCTTTTACCTGAAAGACATTGCCCCTTGGTTCTTTGACAATTTTTCCTTGGATCAAGTGGTGGCTGCCCAACAAGTGGTGTAGCTCATCCAGTGTCCCTAGCAGGAGTTTGTATCTTTCCAAACATGATTGTGTGGAAGAGAGAATGAGCAAGTTGCTGGTCTCCTTTCTCCTTTTTCTTTTCTTCTTCCTACGGGCAGGCTGAAGAATAGACTTGTCATACACTGAAACTGGTCTGATACAGGTGAGTGCGGTAGCCATACTGCGTGGCTTTTTTTATTTGTATTCCATACAGTAGACGGTAGCATTTACTCCTCTCTCTAGCATGGGAAGGGAGGAGTGGTGACAAACCCCTTGTGGCCTACATGGTTTGTTACTTGAACAAATGGAGTTCTCCTGGTCTTCCATGAATGCAATGAATCTGGACATATATCATTGTGTTTAATTCCAGAGGTCAGTTTTTAAATACTCTCATACTTATTCTTTTATGGGCTCCAACCTAACCCCCAGTCAGTTCTAGGTACTTGTACTTCCCTCAAAGTACTATAAGTCTATCCTATTGTTAAGAGAGACTGGGTTTGTTTCACATATGAACAAATGACAAATTCTTGATCAGTTTGTATTTTCCATAGGTCTTAACATTGATTGCTCACCTCTAGCCACCCCTCTCATATCCTGGGATGGAAGAAAGACTAGTGCATCACGGGTTTCTAAGCATGGTCAGTGGCCAGTCTCAACTTCGTACATGCACGAGTTGCCAGATGCCACAGAATCCTTGCATTACAGTCTTTGATTGCTTTTAACCGGTCTCCAGTGGGAACTAGAAGATTATCCTACTGTTAAGACCTCAAGTTTGTTAGCTATGAAAAATACATAGATTAAAAATTTGTAATTTTTTTTCTAAATCAAGATATAGGATATTGCACCCAAGTCCTTCTTCAAATTCAGATGTCAAAGTGATTTTGGTAACATTTGTATTTAGGCTTTCAGTGGGTACTGTACACAATGAAACATGTTTACATAGGTTGAGTATATTTACATTTCATCAGTGTATTATTACTACATAATACATATCATATTTCCTTAAAAATATTGGTTTTTACTTAAAACACCCAATCCAAATTCATGAACTTAATACTTCAACTATTCTGCATAACTTTTACCTTGAAGACATTTCTTGTAACGATTTACATAAAGATGATGATCATCATTTACAATTCTATTTTAAGATGAAATATCCAAAAATTATGCAACTACAGAGTATAGTAACAAAATCTATATTACTGTACTATCAAGTAACTGATTTACTATATAATTAGTGTAAAATAAATAGGACAAATTACTTCCTATACCACATTTGAAGGGTTCTCATCTTCTTAACTTTACGCTGCAACTGAAGAAGTGAGTATAGAAGAGCTTCTGCAGTTGGAGGGCAGCCTGGGACATAAATATCAACAGGAACGATGCGGTCACATCCTCGCACAACTGAATATGAATAGTGATAATATCCACCGCCATTTGCACATGATCCCATGGAGATTACCCATCTAGGTTCAGGCATCTAAAATGAAGAATGACGAACATTAGGCCCCTTGATGTACCAACACACAAAGCTCATCAGCTGTATATTGAAAAGTAACAAACACATTCTGCCAGTCTTACTTCTGTTCTAAAATCTCTTCTACACCATCATTCATCCTCAATACAGTATGGTGAATAGCCTCTCCACATGACTAAATTTTTTTCCACAGATTCTACAGTTCTTCAATATTGTTTTTTAAGTTATCTGTCCTGAAAGTTTTTTAGTTGTCTGTCCTGAAATAGTTTATTAGTTGTCTGTCCTGAAACATGTAATTTTCTTAATTGGTAATGCAGCTCTCAAGCTTGCTGGGCATTTTGGGAATTTTTAGGACTGCTAAATTGTGCAACTTAAGTCTATGTTTCCTTACTATTACAGAGGTAATGACATTACCTCCAAGTATATCTTCACCAGTGTACATCTGTAAGGTTACATATCCTTCATAAAAGCTGACCTTAGAATTACAATGGACATTCCATCTACCATTTTCAAGGTTCCTCACCACCTCCACACTTCACTTTCTGTGGAACTCTTCCCCTTTTGCAGACCCTGCTCTCAAACCACTGGACATTACAGTTAAATACTGATCTCACATATTACTCATATCTTTTTAATAATTTTGTTTATAAATACCCAAAAGAATAAAAAGTCAATAAATACCCAAAAGAATAAAGAAATCAGTCAACCACTGAATGGGAAAATACATACATGCATGTATGCAGTAGTTACCAGGTTTTAGTAAACATCACAACCCACTTTCATCTACTAAGCTAACCTGTTAACCATCATTTCTACCTACCTTTACATTTCTCACTTTATAAGTTCTTCTTATGCCACATTATACTGTATTATGGATCAAACTTTTATCATTTGTATTCAGCATCTACCTGATAATTTAAAACCCTGCCTTCTATAAAAACTCCAAGTTTTCTAAAAAAAAAAAAAAAAAAAACTTAAAACATCCTGTTGTTTTTCTTGCTTCACATAATATAAAACTTGCCTCGTCTCTTGTCAACAATTAGTAATTACTCTCAAATACTTATATGAATCAACCACTTTCATTCTTCCACAATCATTATTCACTGCAATATCTTCCTGATATGACAAATTTTTAAAAACAATTTGTAATTTTCATAGCTAACAAACCTGAGGTCTTAACAATAGGATAATTTTCAAGCCCCTGGCTGGAACTGATTAAACAATCAAAGATTCTAAAGCAAGGAATCTGTGAAATCTGGCAATGCATGAGCATACTGGGTGAAAGCTGGTCAAAGACTGGGCAACCCACACCATCACGTTAGTCTTTCCCAACCCAGGATGTCATAAGATGACAGAGGGGTGGCTTGAGGTGGGCAGTAAAACGTTAAGACCTCAGGTTTGTTAGCTATGAAAAATACAAATTTAAAAAAAAAATTGTCATTTGTTCATATGCGAAACAAACCTTCGGTCTTAACAATAGGAAAGACTTATACTTGGTGGGAGGTATAGACATCCTAAAACGGCTGGGGGATAACCCACCAGCCCACCTTCAAGAATAAATATCTACAGGAGGTAGACCAATGCCCATGAAAAGATAGATAAACCAATATCCAACGACTCAGCCAACTGGGTTTTATACAATGATGTATGAGCAGATTCATTGCATTAGGGAACTCAAGAAAAATTCTGACCGTTCGATAACAAACCAAATAAACCAGAGATTCGTTATCACTCCTCACTCCCCCTTGCTAGAGAGTGGAGTATTTGCTGCTGAATAGAGGGTTTGATTAATTGATAACACAGAGCAAACACACTACCACTATGACTACCTTACTCACCTGTATCAGACCAGTCCAGCGAATGATGTCTCTATTCCTCAACCCACCCGCAGGAAGAAGAAAGGAATAAGAGAAAGAAAGAGACCAGCCAACTCACTCATTCTCTCTTCCACTCAATCATCTTAAGTAAGATACAAATTTGCCCCGGTGAGGGGCAATGATGAGTTACACAATCTGTTGGGCAGCCACCACAGGACCTAAGGAAAAGGTGTCCATAGACCTGTGGGCAACTTCCTTAAGATAAAAAGAGGTGAACATTGACTGGCAACCAAGTGTGTTCAGAACTCTATGAACAGCCAAATTTTTCTTGAATGCCAGAGAGGAGCTAATACCTCTAACGTCATGTGTTCTAGCCTTCACATACTCGGTGACAGAATCATCAAGAGACAAATACGCCTGCCTGATAGCCTCATGTATCCAGAAAGATTGTATTCCTGGACACTTCTTTCTTAGAATGCCCTGTGCTAACAAAAAGCCTACAATACCCTGGTCTGAGATGTCACGTCCTCTTAGGATAGCAAAGCAAGGCCCTGACAGGACATAAGAGCTCCTGAGAATCACCTCCCACAAAGTCATCCAAAGGTGGAATGGAAAAGGAGGCAAAACTGTCATCTTGTACCAGGGGATTCTGGGTCTTAGCCACGAATTCCAGGACAAATTCAAAGGACACTGACCCCCAACCCCTGGTATGTTTCACACTATAGCTCAGGCCATGAAACTCCCCTACTCTCTTCGAAGAAGACAAGGCCAGGAGGAAAACCGCTTTGAGTGTCAAGTTCTTGTCCGATGAACAACATAAAAGGCTCATAAGGAGCTTTAGTGAAACTCCTTAGGATCAAGGAAGCATCCCAAGTTGGAGGCCTAAGCTCTCTTGGAGAACAGGACTGCTCAAAGCCTTTTGAACAACAGGGAGAGTTCCCAGGATGAAGAAATGTAAACACCTCTAAGACGTAACACTAAACTCAGGGCTGCTCTGTAGCCCCTAATAGCTGAGATGGATAGGCCTTTCTCATCCCTGAGGAAGACTAAAAAGTCTGCTATGCATTGAACAGAGGTTTTGAGTGGAGAGAAACCCCGTCTATGACACCAATCACAGTAGATTGCCCATTCACCTTGGTAAACTGCAGAGGTAGATTTCCTGAGATTGCTGGACATATGCTCTGCTGATTTCTGAGAAAAACCTCTCACTCGGAGGAGATACTTGATAGTCTCCAAGTGTGAAGAGACAGGGATTCTACTGACTGGTGAAATCTTTCTACATGTGGGTGGCAAAGAAGATGCCGCCACAGGGGAATCTCCCTCGGAACCTCCAACAACAACAATAGCAGATCCGGCAACCATTCCACTTGCAACCACAGAGGAGCCACCAATGTCATCCCGAGAGTTTGTGAACTCATCATCCTGTTCAGCACTTGGCAGATCAAACAAAATGGAGGGAAGGCATACACTTCCAGGTTGTCCCAGGGATGTTGAAAAGCGTCCTCTGCCAATGCCAGAGGATCTGGAACCACTGAACAGTACACTTCCAGTTTCTTGTTGAACTGGGTCCCAGAGAGGTCCAGTCCAGCATAGACCTCTCCCAAACCTGAAAAAGGCTGTCCCCTATGACCTGATGTACAGACCACTGTGTGCCTAGAACTTGGTCCCGACGACTTAGGTTGTCTGCGACCATATTCTTTTTGCCTGGGATATGACAGGCTGAGAGCTCCACCGAATTGTTGACCGCCCACTGGTGAACCTCTACTGTCAAAGCATGGAGTTGACATGACATGAGAACCACAGAATGACCCTCTACCTTCTCCCAAAATTCCTTCAGACCCAGAAAGGCTGCCTGCAACTCCAACACGATGTGTTGCAGCTTGTCCTCCAAAAGGCCGCCTAAATGAGCGCCCCAACCTGCGAGGGAGGCATCTGAAAACGGAAGAAAGTCCGGAGGCAGAGAATGCAGAGGAACACCTTCCAGAAGACTCTGATCATCCAACCACCAACGAAGATCTTCCCTCACCTCTTGGGACAGGGGAACCCTTAGCAGAGGGAGTCCCTCGCCGGAGACCAGAAGTCCCTCAGTCTCCATTGCAGAAACCGAAAATGAAGTCGCCCATGAAGGACCAGCTTCTCCTGAGAAGATAAAATCCCCAGAATAACCTGTCACAGATGAGCTGACTGATCTGGCTGCAACAGGAAATCGTGCTTCACCTTCCACAACTTCTCCAACCTCTGGTACGACAGAAAAACCCGCGGCGCTGCTGTATTGACAACCATGCCTACATCAAGAATTCTCTGACAGGAGACAAGATTAGATTTCTCCAGGTTCACCATAATGCCAAGTTCCAGACAAAACTGAAGCAGACAATCCCTGTCCAGCAACAGTTTCTCCATGGAACTCGTTAAGACCAACCAGTCGTTGAGGTACCTCAACAGATGGATCCCTTGAGAATGAGCCCAAGTCGAGACGAGGGAGAAAACTCCTGTGAACACCTGAGGGGACGTGGTCAACCTGAAGCATAAGACCTTGAACTAAAACACTTTCCCTCTGAGAGAGAAGCGGGGGAACTTGCTGGACAACGGATGAATAGGGACTTGGAAATACATGTCCTTTAGATCTATCGACAGCATGAAGTCATTGTCCCTCACTGCTGCCAACACCAATCGCGGGGTCTCCATCTTGAACCTGATCTCCCTGACTAAATGATTCAAGGTGGATATATCGATCACTGGTCTCCAACCGCCTGATGCTTTTGGTACCAAGAAGGTTTGACTGTAAAACCCCAGAGAAAGATGCACTACTCCCTCTATGCACCCTTGTCCAGCATTTTCTGCACCTCCTTCCGAAGAGCAAAATATTGAGCAAAGGCCTGTCCGGGAATGGAGGAGAGAAGTCGAACAGTAGAAGATATCCTACCCAAAGAACATCTACTACTCACTTCTCCGTGCCATAACTCTACCATTTGGCCCACTGGCCTGCAAGGCAACCCCCCTATGCCCATGGCAAAGTAGAGGGATAGGCACCCAACCTATCAGCGACCTCCCCTGCCTCTACCCCTGGAGCCCCTCCTTGGCTTGTAAGAGCAGGGCTGAAAGGGACACTGTTTGTCAGACTTAGTCTGAGAAGAAGATTGAGAGGGCCTAACTGAAGCCACTCCTAGCCAACTTATTAGGGGTTGATCCTTGCTTTTCTAGTTGTGCTGGAGGGGGAGGAGGACGACAACAAGAACGAGACTCCGACTTGGAGACAGCTTGATGCACCAACCTGTCCTTTTTTGTCAGCCCAGCACCAGTCTATCACGTCCTCCAGCTCAGTCCGTGGAAACAGGAACTGAGAATCCAACAAATCCCCATTCCTGAGTGCAACCAAGGACTCAAGGTCAACTGATCTCACCATCTTGGACAACGCTGCGTCTCTTCTGGTCAGTAGAAGATTAACCCACAAATTGACACTAAGATGAATTAGGTAAGAAAATGCCTTCCCCCCAGACTGCAACAAACTGGCAAGGGAAGACACACTCACAAACCCTTCTGCAAACCTGTCAGACACAATCTTGGCTATGGCCGTCAACCACAAGTCCAACCATGACACTGTCTGAAACATGGAGGCTACCGTAGACTCCAAAGCCAAAGCATCCTGCGGTGACAAGGACGGGGCCACCGACCTCACTTGCTCCAACGTCAACCCTCACTTGAGACTATGACGTCTGGGTTAAGATGTCGAGGCATCAAACAGACAGAGTTGGTAGCATAATGTTTCCTATGCCTCATGAGAGGAGGAGGAAGCAAATTGGAAGAACCCAATGAACAAAGAGATCCGTCCTGGTCTGACACCGAGGCATCTGCTGCAAGACCGACTGAACATGTCCCGATAGGGGAAGCTGAAAAGAGGACTTAGGATCTTGAGTAGCCCTCAGCAAGGCTTCCAAGCAAGTAGGAGTAATAGTAGACTGAGCTTGATCCCTAACTCCAGGTTGTCGAGCCCATGATGAGATCAACAACCTCGGCAAAAGATGACAAAAACTCCTGCATTTCTCCCTCCTCCTACTCCGGCAACGGAGACCGACGACGTAAAGAAGAGGCATGCTTATCCAAATCACCTTCATCCTCCAACAACACTGACGAAGGGTCTCCAGAAACACCAGCTTTCCGTAATCCAACTGCAGGCGACAAATCATCAACCAAAGACTCAGCAGCCAAAGGACCTGGTGTGCCAACCAGTAAAGACACCAGAGACCTGTCCTGCCTGGAGCTGTGCACCAACTTCTGCAACGAACCAAGCACAACACCAGGAACACCAACCTGAACACTCATTATAGAAGGTTCATGTACATGTTCATAGACGTGTTCATATACACAGCTGTGCGAAGCAGACACACGTCAGTGCGCGAGATATGTATTTTGAACTCTAGATACAGAGCGAGAACTTCTTGGAGGTGAATCACGAACAGCATCATCTGGAGAAGGCAAATGCACAGGTGAACTACTTCATATTAACAGCCTTTGATCTTTTCACTGGTGCCTTAACATCTTCACAACAACAATCAGGCACTGGAGCAGAAGCCGCAGGGGACAAATCACCAACATCTGCACGCAAGTGTGAAGCTGCTACACGTCTGTGTACATAAGTAGGGGATGACAAAGAAAGATGACAAAGCACAGCAGACTGCACAAGGGAGATCCGACTTTGCAATACAGGCAGTCCCCGGGTTACGACGGGGGTTCCGTTCTTGAGACACATTGTAAGCCAGAACATCGTCAAAAATCCTATGAAAACCTTACTTTTAATACTATGAGTGCATTAAAAACTATGTAACTACATTCTTAATGCATTTCTTCATTGAAAAAAATACTTCATATATTGATTATTTTGCATTTTTTGAGTCATATTTCTTCTGCCAGATCAGTGTTGTAGGCGTCGTAACCCCAAAATGATATTGTTATGATACAATAAAGTTTGTTCATACTTACCTGGCAGATATATATAATCAAAGTGCCCACCCACCTCCCCTCAGGAGACAGTGGCACTAGAAATATCTGACAGAAAATGGGAATGGTTCCTGACGCCCGCCTCCCAGCGGCGGGAATGGGTACTACCACCTGGCCGACCACTGCGTGTGCCGGGAGTTTTGAAATTCTGTCGGACTTCGGAGAATACAGCTATATATATATCTGCCAGGTAAGTATGAACAAACTTTATTGTATCATAACAATATCATTTTGTTCATGAACCTTACCTGCCAAATATATATATAGCTGAATCCCACCTTTGGAGGAAGGGGGAGACAGACTCGGATTTTGGGAAACAATTCCATTTACATGATTGATATCTTGGTTCCTTACCTGTTAGCATAGCTGACTTCGTGAGTACCGTCACCCAAGTCTGCTGCTGCTTTACTAGAGACTCCAGCAAGGTAGTGACCTGCGATGCTGTTGAGTTCTAGAGGATCTGTCAACGGGGGCGTGACCACAAAACAACTAGATCCTACATTATAGACCTCCAATTTTATGGGTAATGCATTCCTAGAGGTGCCAGCAAGGACGTGACCTGTGTAGCTGGTGCGCTCTAATGAACTGTCAAGGGGAGCGTGACCACAATGTGACAGATCATATAGGTGTTGATTAGACACCGAATGCTGTTAATGCTTCACTGGAGGTGCCAGCAAGGACGTGACCTATATAGCTGGTGCGCTCCAGATGATTTGTCAACGGGTACGTGACCACAATGTGACAAAAACATTTTACCCTATTATGAGGGCGAAGCAAAAACATTACCACCTGACCTAGCCTGTCTGGTTAAACTTCGTATAACCAAGGCTAATGGAGGGAAGTCCGCCTAAGGCGGCCAACCCAAGACCACAATAAACTAAACACCTAAATAAGCATAATAAACTAAAAATAAAAAATAAAAAGAAATAAAATTAAAAAGTCCAAACTAACATATTATTTCCTAAATGATAGGAAGAGTGCTACTCTCTGTACCCAATATAGTGTCTGCTGCGACATATGGGCCCAAAGAGCAACAGTTCTCGTATGTAGTCCTCACCTCCCGAAGGTAGTGAGAGGCAAACACTGAATTACTATGCCAAAATGTTGCATTCAAGATGTCATTAAGTGCCATGTTCTTTTGGAAGGCTACCGACGTAGAAATAGCCCTCACTTCATGCGCATTCACCTTCAACATTTTCATATCACTGTCTTGACAGGATGAATGCGCTTCCTTGATGGTGTCCCTCAAGAAAAAAGCCAAAGCATTCTTCGACATTGGTAAATTTGGCTTCCTTACCGAACACCACAAGTTATCCAAAAGACCTCTACAATCCTTAGTCTTCTTTAGGTAGAATTTTAGAGCCCTGACAGGGCACAGAACTCTCTCTGGCTCGCGCCCAATGATTTCGGCCATCCCTTTAATTTCGAAGGTCCTAGGCCAAGGGTTGGACGGATTTTCATTTTTTGCCAGGAACGTTGGGCTCAAGGAACAAACCGCGTTATAACCTTTAAAGCCCACGTATTTGCTAATCGCTTGTACCTCGCTGACTCTCTTCGCCGTCGCCAGAGCAGTCAGGAAGATAGCTTTTCTAGTAACATCCTTCAGGGAAGCCGTATGCATAGGTTCGAATGGACTGGACATGAGGAACTTCAGAACTACATCCAAGTTCCAAGACGGCAACCTGGGTTGTTGAACCTTCGTTGTTTCAAAAGATCTCAAGAGATCGTGAAGGTCTCTGTTGTCCGCCAAATCCAGGCCTCTGTGCCTAAAGACAACTGAAAGCACACTCCTATACCCCTTGATTGTAGAGACTGCAAGTTTTAGATCCCTTCTCAGATATAAAAGGAAGTCAGCAATCTGGCTCACAGAGGTCGTGGTGGAGGAAATGCCGTTCTTCTTGCACCAACTCCTGAAGACTGCCTACTTCGATTGGTACACTGCATTGGATGAAGCTCTTCTTGCACTGGCGATAGCTTTCGCCACTGACCTAGAAAAGCCTCTCGCTCTGGCCAACTTTTGGATAGTCTGAATGCAGTCAGACTCAGAGCGGAGAGATTTCTGTGGTACCTCTCGAAGTGGGGCTGTCTGAGTAGATCTGTCCTTACTGGAAGCGTCCTCGGGAAGTCTACTACGAAGGCCATGACCTCTGTGAACCAGTCTCTCGCCGGCCAGAACGGGGCGATCAAAGTCATTCTCGTCCCTTCCGACGCCGCAAACTTCCTCATGACTTCCCCTAGGATCTTGAACGGGGGAAAGGCGTACAGGTCCATCCCCGTCCAGTCCCAGAGAAGTGCGTCTATCGCCACTGCCGCTGGGTCGAGTACTGGGGAGCAGTACAGTGGAAGCCTCTTCGTTCTGGACGTCGCAAAGATGTCCACTAGCGGACGTCCCCATAACCCCCACAGCTCTTGGCATACCTCCTGATGCAGAGTCCACTCGGTTGGCAGAAGTTGACCTCGTCTGCTGAGGAGATCTGCCCGGACGTTCTCTACTCCTGCTACAAACCTTGTAAGGATCGTGACGTCCAGTGCCCTTGCCCACAGCAAGATCTCCTTTGCCAGTGCAAAAAGGGACCGAGACTGTGTTCCTCCCTGCTTCTTCAAGTACGCCAGAGCTGTGGTGTTGTCTGAGTTGACTTGGACTATTCGATGAGAGACTTTTTCTTGGAAAAACTGGAGAGCTAAAAGATGGCTGCCATTTCCTTTAGGTTTATGTGCCAGGACACCTGTTCCCCTCTCCAGGTGCCTGACACTTCTTCCCCCCCTAATGTTGCTCCCCAGCCCGTGGTGGACGCGTCGGAGAACAACACTAGGTCGGGGCTCTGAAGCTTGAGAGACACGCCCTCCGACAACTTCACTGGATCTAGCCACCATTTTAAGTGATGTTTTACCTCTCTTGAAATTTTTAAGCTCATATCCAGATTCTTGCTTTGTTTCCAATTTTCCTTGAGAAAAAATTGTAGCGGTCTGAGGTGCAGTCTCCCCAAGGAAACAAACTTCTCCAGCGAGGAATGGTCCCCAGCAGGCTCATCCATTCCCTCACCGAGCACGAATCTTTCCTTAGGAAGGCTGTCACTTTGTCTAAACATTGCTGCTGACGTCCCTGGGACGGAAAAGCTCGAAAAGCCACTGAATCCATCTGAATCCCCAGATACAAGATGGATTGGGTTGGAATCAGATGTGACTTTTCGAAATTCACCAGTAGTCCCAGGGACTTCACCAACGATAAAGTTGTTTGAAGATCCTTCAGACACCGCGTTTGAGTGGAGGCACGAATGAGCCAGTCGTCCAGGTACATAGAGAGACTGATATTTGCAAGATGAAGCCACCTCGCCACGTTCTTCATTAAAGTCGTGAAGATCATAGGGGCAGTGCTCAATCCGAAGCAAAGCGCCCTGAATTGATAAACTGTCCCTTTTAGGACAAACCGAAGATACTTCATCGACTGTGGATGGATGGGGACGTGGAAATACGCGTCTTGAAGGTCTAATGAAACCATCCAATCGTTTGGTCTTAAGGTCCCAAGAACTGACTGAGGTGTCTCCATCTTGAATTTCTGCTTCTGTACGAACCGATTCAGACTGCTCACATCTAAGACTGGTCGCCAACCTCCTGACTGTTTCGGCACCAGGAATATCCTGTTGTAGAAGCCTGGAGATTCCAGGTCTACGACCTGTTCCACCGCTCTCTTTTCCAACATCTGCTCGAGCAGATCGAAAAGTATTTGTTGCTTCTCCTGATGGTAAATAGGGGATAAATCCTTGGGTGTCGTGCACAGTGGGGGAGGTTTCAAGAAAGGAATCTTGTACCCCCGCTTGATGACGTTGAGCGACCAGCTGTCCGCCTTCCTTTCTATCCAAGCTTTTGAGAATAGTTGAAGCCTGGCTCCTACTGGTGGCTGAAGGATATCTGGTTCATTTCTTTCCTCTGATCTTAGCCGAGACTCTGCCTCTGGAACGTGTACTTCCTCGAGAAGATGTTCTCAAGGAAACTCCACCTCGAAAGGGCTTCTGCTTCTTGAACGGTTGCGCCCGTGCCGACGTAGAAGAAACAACCGTACGCTTTGCCGACTGAGCTAGGAGGTCTTGGGTAGCCTTCTCTTGTAGACTGACAGCCAGATCTTTGACCATAGCCTGAGGAAAAAGATGGCTCGAAAGAGGCGCATACAACAATTCTGCCTTTTGAGAGATAGAGACCGCCTTTGCAGTAAAACCACAATAGGCCGCTCTCTTCTTCAAAATCGAAGTGCAGAAGTGCGAAGCCAACTCCTCCGAACCATCCCTGACGGCCTTGTCCATGCATGCAAGCACGCTGGACAGCTCCTCGAGGCTAAGCGAATCAGGACTACGCGACCGGTTATCCAAGACACCTAAACACCAATCCAAAAAGTTGAAAACTTCTATCGTACGGAAGTCCCTTCATATGATGGTCCATCTCAGAAAGGGTCCAGGGCACTTTCGTCGTCGACAAAAGGGATCTCTTCGGTGCATCTACCAAGGTAGCGAAGTCACCTTGGGACGACGAGGGGGCTCTAAAACCTATCTCCTCCCCTGTCTCATACCAAAGACCTGCCTTACCTGTCAGTCTTGAAGGGGGTAGGGCGAAAGCGTTCTTGTTTCGGGCTTTTCTTGACTCCATCCACTTCTGCATTTTCTTAAAAGCCCTTTTTGTTGATAATGAAGTAGCCATCTTCAACAATCCTGGAGTCTTGATAGCCTTAGACGATAGCAATTGTGAAGGAGGCGACTGCGGGGCTTCAGGTTTAAACTTCTCTTCAAAGGAGTTTCGAAGCAATTGAACCAAAACCTGGTAATCTGAAGATACTGCTGATGATTGTTCTTCAGTTAATTCCTCCGACAAGTTTTCTTCTTGAGATTCATTACTATCCTCCGAATCTCGGCGAATGTCTGAAGAAACATTACGTCGTGCGTCCAGCTGCGCGCCATGCCTGGCGTCAAGCCGAGCGTCCAGCCGAGCGTCCAGCCGAGAGTCCTGCCGAGAGTCCTGCCGAGCGTCACGCTTGGCATCCAGCTGAGCGTCCCGCTCGGCGTCGAGCCGAGCGCCCAGTCGAACGTCAAGTCTCGCTGCCGCCTTAACGTCTTGCTCTGCAGACCTTCGTGCACGAAATCTGGAAGGCGAGGTAACAGGAGAAAAAGCGAGGCGATGAGAAGGAGACTGCCTGGATCTCTTGACTGGCAGTTTATCATCCTTCCTCCTGTGACGTGAATTATCCTCTTTCTCTGCAACTAATAAGGCAAATTGATGTTGCAAATTCTCAATCTTCTTCGATTTAGGGCCGATCCTGTGAGAAGACGAGGGGCGAGGGGAAGTCCTCCTCCTTCTCACATGGACCGCCACAGGTATATCCTTAGCGCAACCAGGGCGCTCAAAAGCATTGTCGTCAAAAGACATCCTCTCCGGCGACGATCGCAACACAGAAGAAGAGAAAGGACGTGAAGCGTCTTTCTCCCTTAGACCAAAGGTGCCGGTCGCCTGTGCGACACCTTGCACCTTTGCTCTCTTTTTCGGTGGAGAGTCTTCGAATTGTTCTGGAGACGACCGCAAAACAGAAGGGGCTAAGGGATGTGCAGCGTCCTCCTCTGAGGAATCAAAGGCGGCGGCCGCTTGTGCGACATCTATCGTCTTTGTCCTCTTCAAAGGGCGCGATCGCTTCCGAAAGCTCCAACCGCTGCGCGGGGAGGACGATTCCGATGACGAAAAGCACTCTTTCAAGATCCGTTTACGAACTTTGGAAGCCTGGGAAGCGCCCCCAGGTCTTGCCGAAGGAACGTCAGATCGGTTGTCCGACCCCCCTTCCGCAACACTCGGAGCATTATCACTACACACCACTGCACTATTAACACCTTCTAATGCTTGCACTTTTGATTCCAGGCTACGCAAAGATTCAAGAATCATTGATAGGGTATTACCCTCCACAGACACTAATGTAGGGCCCGAAGGCATCACAGGTTTAGGAGGGATAAATTCCACTGGATGTGTAACTGGCGTTACACTCCTTCTTACCCTATCTCTTTCTATTTTAGACACATATGATTCATACGCCTTCCACGCAGAATCAGACATACTCTCACATTCATTGCAGCGATCATCAAACACACAAACATGTTTCCGACAATTCGCGCACACTGTATGAGGGTCTACCGAAGATTTCGGTAGCCTCACCTTGCATTCTTCCACACCACATACTCTGGCGCTAGTCGAACTAGATCCAGACATCTCAAGTTTAAGGAAAAATCAAGCCAAATTCAAAACCAATCCACAATTAGCGTATGCCTAACCACCGATCCAAATCAAATAACCAAAAATCAATCGGGATACTCAAGTGACCAAAAGAGTTCCAAAATCCAATGACGGAGGTGCAGAAAACACTTGTTGGCTGCACCGGCGACAGAAAATATCTGACAGAAAATGGGAATGGTTCCTGACGCCCGCCTCCCAGCGGCGGGAATGGGTACTACCACCTGGCCGACCACTGCGTGTGCCGGGAGTTTTGAAATTCTGTCGGACTTCGGAGAATACAGCTATATATATATCTGGCAGGTAAGGTTCATGAACAAAACATACGTTGTAAACCTGGAAATAATTTCTGATAAATATAATTGGAAAGCATCGTAACCTCGGAACGTCATAAGCCGAACCCATCGTAAGCCAGGGACTGCCTGTACAGAGGATGGATCCCTCCCACTGACACCCTTCCACACACACCATTGACGCCTTGAGCAAGGGAAGAAGAACCACAAGGAGCAGCAGACGGAGCACTATCACTCTCAGGAACACACATGTGAGCAGCAGCAGGCAATGGACTCTCTTCACTCTCTGACGAAAAAATGCAAAGTCCTTAATCCTCCAATGGCTGATACGCCAACGTGGTATAGAAAGAGGTGACGCAGGGGAAGAAGACACCTCTCCTAACTTACACACCCTCTTAGCAGGAGAAGAGGGATGAGACATATCATGCTTGCTCACAGCCCTCTCAGCAGGGAAGGCAGCAATCCTATCCTCTAAAAGAGAGTCCAATCTCTTGAGAACTGCCTGACAAAGCCTCGGACAGATCCGCGAGAGAGGATGCAGATGTCATAGTTGGAAGAGGATACATTACGGATGGCAGCAATGATGACACAGGAGCAAACAATAACGACACAGGAGCAAGAGACAGCGCAGCAGTCCCAACCGACGACACTGAGTGATGTCATGACCTCCCCCTGACCCGAGATAGTGGCTGGCCTCACTGGAGGAGCGATAACATGATACCAAGGCAATGCATTACAAGATGACTGACTGTGGACACCAACATAGAGAGGGCCAGGGGGAGGCAGCTGAGCAGGGGAGGCCTGAGGGGCAGAGCAAGCCTCCATGAAATGCGTCAACAACCCCTCCAAGGAGGGAGTACCCCGTAGACCAAGCAACACCCAGAGCGCTGCCATTTTGGACACCTCTGACTCTGAAACAAAAGAAACAGATGGAACAGCCTCCTCCCTCCTGGAAGCAGATTTATACCCGAGGAAGAGGGGATGACATTACTCATTAAATCAGCCTGAGGACTTCCCAATACTTCCAACGACTAATCGATGGAAGAAAAGGAAGGAGACAAAGGTACACAAACACTAGCATCATGGGGTGTGACTGAGGGAGAAGATGAAGCATTTAGGCGAGAAGAAGAAAACCCTTCCCATGAAGGAAGAGTTGAAACTCTGCGATGCTCCCTCTTACTATAAAATAACCTCCACTGCGATCTAGGCCGTGCACAACATTCTGGGCAGGGATTCGTCACAGTACAGAAATTAGAACGGCACCTGCTGCAAGTCGAATGGGGGTCCATAGCAGAAGCCAGGAAACGAGAACATGGGAAACCTTGTACACCTGGGCACATATGCTGATGATGCTGTGAAGATGCAGAGGAAGCCATACTAACCCATACACACACAGACAACAAAAAGAGCAAAACAACCGGCTTGGACGGAAAGCAACTGCATCACTCGGACGGAAAGCAACTGCATCACTTCCCAAGGCGGTTAAGAAAAAGACTAACATGATGTTGTGGGTTGTGCGGTCTTTGACCAGCTTTTATCCAATATGCACACACGTTGCCAGATTTAACAGATTCCTTGCTTTACAATCTCTGATTGTTTAACCGGTTCCAGCTAGGTGCTTGAAAATTATCCTATTGTTAAGACCGAAGGTTTGTTTCACGTATGAATAATTAAAAAATTATGTAAGGATGAGAAAATCGATTCTACCTTGCATCATTCTTTTTAGATCTAGGTACTAAGCTGAGGTCCAGAACTGTCCAATATGTCAAGTAATGTGACAGGAGGGGGAGCAGGCTTGTTGTGTTGCCGACTCTCTCTCTCTCTCTCTCTCTCTCTCTCTCTCTCTCTCTTACTGAGTCAACAGAATTTTTATGGTACAGGCATGTATAATACATTTATTAATATTTTCAAATAATAATAATAATAATATAATAATAATACTAATAATAATAATAATGATAATAACTGTAATTACAAAATTCCTTCCCGACAATAATGGAACAAATTCTTTGTTACAACAGTCTTTGCTACATTTAAAAATTTAGCAACCTTATCCACAGAATATTATAATAAAAACCTACATTACTAACAATTTTCACTTACCTGATCATATACCTTTCTCAAGGCTGGAGCCATTTTATTTGTGAGTGTTCCAGCCACAATGATCACATCAGCTTGTCTGGGTGAAGCTCTAAATACAATGCCAAACCTGTCCATATCGTATCGAGCTGCTGCAGATTGCATCATCTCAACAGCGCAACAAGCCAGACCAAAAGTCAAAGGCCACAAAGAACCCTGTTGGAACACATATCTCAATATCGTGATGAAGGTGCACTCCATAAGTAAATAATACAAGTACAAGAAATTAACTTTACCGCAAAAATTGTTTAATGAAATGCTCTTACTTTAATAAACCTATAGCATAATATTTTAATTATACTATAAAAATATCTCAAAATACAAAGGATGGATCACACAAAATAGGATAAAGGTTACAATCATAAATATATAGTGATCAACATACTTTTCTGCCCCAGTTCAGAAGATCATCAAGTCTTGCAACAGCATACTCCCCTACACTTGATGTGTTCTGGAATGGTGAATATGGCTTGTGTTTAACAGGGGCTTCACTTGGCTGAGGTACATTACTCTGTTGACGAGATATCACTGAAAGGGCACTGGCTAATGCCCTTTGTGCCTGAGGAACACGACTATGCCAAACTGTTATGAAAAGAAAAGAAAAATGAGGTAAAAGTGATCAATCTCATAAACTTTGTTTAGTGTCTACATACATTACAATAGACAATATCTAATTTTTTAAGAGAATTGTAGCTTCTTATTAATGCTATTGATTAAAGTTAACTAACATCGGTGGAGAATCAATTTAACACAAATTACCATTGAAGTACCAGCTATGATTATGGCTTGAGGATTATGAACTTTAAAAAGGAATGTGACGGCCACCTTTTCTCTCTTCAGAAAGAATATAAGCATCTAAGCTATAGGGCCCAATTTTATAATTTTTCTACCTTTACAATACATTTCAATAAAAAGAATTTTCAATAACAATTTATATTTTTTGCACGTAAACAAACCGGAGCCTTGTTGCCAAGTTTCGACTGGAAACCAGTCGAAACTTGGCAACAAGGTGGTTAACAGGTGGAGAAGGGGGTTGAGTATCTCTCATCCACCAACTGTTGCACTCGTTCCTCCTTTGGACACAGGGACTGAGCGGGGCAGTTGAGATGGGATAAATATAAAAGGATCTGGTTTTTAAACCTAGGAAAAATACAAACTTATTCAAAAATAATTATTTATTCCTATGGGAATACAAACTACCACTTTTCATAAAGGTGACTAACTCCTTAGGTGGGAGGTCAGTCGCCTTCAACTATCTGAAACTGAGAACCATCACGGAATTGCCTTAGTTGCCTTTCAAGCAAGGGAGGTCATGACTCCCAAACCCTTTAGTGTCTGGCAAAATAGTTGACCAGAGTATAGTAGGGTCTTGGGCCTGAATATTCCTAAAAAAGAGAATGGGTTACTCAAATACAAAGCCATTTGGAGAACCATGACATCTCATGCAGGAAATATCCCATTAGGAGCAGTTTGATTGTGGTAAAACCAGAATTGGTTGCTGGACTTACTCTATCTACTTCCCTTTCACAACCCCAGGTGGGAGGACCCAATCTGAGGGAGATCTTCCCACCATGTTGAGGAAAATCCTCCAACCCAGTCATAAGGTAGTTACCATACCACCTTGTTAAAAGTTTTAACAACCACTTTCCAGCTTCACTGAATGGTAATTAATACTATCTAAGGACAGAAAAGTTTGTATATTGTGTAGGAACAACTCCAATTTTTAATTTGTGCTTCGAACATTTCTGGCATGAGTTTCATTGACTAGTGAGTAATTTTACATACAGCGCACCTACCCATGTATGCTACAATTCGGGGAGCCACTGGGAATATAAATTCTTTGAGGAAGGGAAAAAAAAAAAGATTTTGACAAAGGAAAAAAAAGGGATTTTGACAAAGGAAAAATCTATTTCTGGGGGAAGACCTGTGTCGCCCGGTGAAATGTTCCTGTAGCACACATTTCTAGGTATAAATAGATGCTAAATATATCAAGAGAAAAAGCTAATGGAATGCTGAAGTTACTACCTTCAGCTCGCTCACCCATAGGGTGTTGGTATAAACACAAGGGCAAGTGGAAGCCACTACCACAGGTTTTCTGCCAATTAGAAGATTCCCCTCAAAACCCCTCTCTAGGTAGGTGCCGTTACAAGGACTATGATACGTCTACCTTCCACTCGCTACTACTACAACTCCCGCCTGAAGGCTTCATTCCTGAATTACGCACCCAAGCTTGGGCCGGCTAAAGGGTGGGGATCAGGAAAAGAGAGGGATGGGTTCACCGGGCGACACAGGTCTTTCCCAAGAAATAGATTTTTCCTTTGTCAAAATCCCTTTTCTGGGTTCGACCTGTGTCAGCCGGTGAAATGGTATCAGAGAATTGGCCATACAAGCTTGGTAAAATACAAAATTAAAAAGATAAAAGGAAAATTAAAAATATAATCTTCTCTTAAAATTAAGTTTTAATAACCAATGTAAAGTAACAAGTTACAATGGTACAAAAGTAGGAACAAATATGACCAGATCCATACTATCCTGGAAAACAACAGGTACGGAATACAAAAATAACAAATATAAACTATGCACATGTCCGGAAGTGGATTGATAAGCAAACCAGCCCGGAACCTAAGGGAGACAGGTAGGGATTACGAGCGAGGCAGGTAGGAAAGAGGGAGTATCAAGGGAAAAAATTAATAGCAAAATAAAGGAATAGGAAATAGAGTTATAAGACTAGGCCGTATCAGGGGAGACAATGCTCCCTGCAGCCACTGCTGAAAATTTAAGGGCCTCTAAATTCTTTAGATAGTGGCGTTTAAATACTGCCGGGATTTCCAACCCATATATCTTTTAAGATCCTCGAAGTTCATATTGTGAAAATAGTTAATTGAGGTAGCCACTGCCCGGATATCATGGACATGAGGGACTGAATCCGGATTGGCTTGTTTAATAAAATAAAGGATTTGTTGTCTGATTCCTTTTAAGGAAATGGTTCTGCCTTTTTCTCTAATAAAAAGAGGACCTGAAGACTTTTCAGAAGTTCTGCCCAGATAAAATTTTAATGTGACAATAGGACACATTGGTGAGTCCTGTGTGAGAGGTTTAATCTTCCATGGAGCCCACCTGTTTTGTGGGTCTTCATTCTTTGCCAAGAATTTCCAATCTGGGGAGAGCAGAACTTCACCCGACGGGAGGAAATCAATGTGATTTGGGTCTCTAGAAAGAGCCGACAGTTCAGATATTCTGGCGCGCCTGAAGCCAGACTCATTAAGAATAATGTTTTCCTGAGAAGGGTTATTATATATGAGCATGATTCATTATCAGTGTCTGAAGCCAACTTTAGTACATCGTTT
>NC_061109.1:103010949-103075723 GCF_015104395.2 Macrobrachium nipponense | reverse complement strand
GGATTTATCCCCTATTTACCATCAGGAGAAGCAACAATTCCTTTTCGATCTGCTCGAGCAGATGTTAGAAAAGAGAGTGGTGGAACAGGTCATAGGACCTGGGAATCCCCAGGCTTCTACAACAGGATATTCCTGGTGCCGAAACCAGTCAGGAGGTTGGCGAGCAGTCTTAGAATGTGCATCTGAACGGTTCGTACAGAAGCAGAAATTCAAGATGGAGACCACCTCAGTCAGTTCTTGGGACCTTAAGACCAAACGATTGGATGGTTCATTAGACCTTCAAGACGCGTATTTCCACGTCCCCATCCATCCACAGTCGATGAAGTATCTTCGGTTTGTCCTAAAAGGGACAGTTTATCAATTCAGGGCGCTTTGCTTCGGATTGAGCACGGCCCCTATGATCTTCACGATTTTAATGAAGAACGTGGCGAGGTGGCTTCATCTTGCAAATATCAGAGTCTCTATGTACCTGGACGACTGGCTCATTCGTGCCTCCACTCAAACGCGGTGTCTGAAGGATCTTCAAACAACTTTATCGTTGGTGAAGTCCCTGGGACTACTGGTGAATTTCGAAAAGTCACATCTGATTCCAACCCAATCCATCCTGTATCTGGGGATTCAGATGGATTCAGTGGCTTTTCGAGCTTTTTCCGTCCCAGGGACGTCAGCAGCAATGTTTAGACAAAGTGACAGCCTTCCTAAGGAAAGATTCGTGCTCGGTGAGGGAATGGATGAGCCTGCTGGGGACCATTGCCTCGCTGGAGAAGTTTGTTTCCTTGGGGAGACTGCACCTCAGACCGCTACAATTTTTTCTCAAGGAAAATTGGAAAGAAAACAAGAATCTGGATATGAGCTTAAAAATTTCAAGAGAGGTAAAACATCACTTAAAATGGTGGCTAGATCCAGTGAAGTTGTCGGAGGGCGTGTCTCTCAAGCTTCAGAGCCCCGACCTAGTGTTGTTCTCGACGCGTCCACACGGGGTGGGGAGCAACATTAGGGGGGGGGAAGAAGTGTCAGGCACCTGGAGAGGGGAACAGGTGTCCTGGCACATAAACCTAAAGGAAATGGCAGCCATCTTTTTAGCTCTCCAGTTTTTCCAAGAAAAAGTCTCTCATTGAATAGTCCAAGTCAACTCAGACAACACCACAGCTCTGGCGTACTTGAAGAAGCAGGGAGGAACACAGTCTCGGTCCCTTTTTGCTCTGGCAAAGGAGATCTTGCGGTGGGCAAGGGCACTGGACGTCACGATCCTTACAAGGTTCGTAGCAGGAGTAGAGAACGTGCCGGGCAGATCTCCTCAGCAGACGAGGTCAACTTCTTCCGCCAACCGAGTGGACTCTGCATCAGGAGTATGCCAAGAGTGTGGGGGTTATGGGGACGTCCGCTAGTGGACATCTTTGCGACGTCCAGAACGAAGAGGCTTCCACTGTACTGTTCCCCAGTACTCGACCCAGCGGCAGTGGCGATAGACGCACTTCTCTGGGACTGGACGGGGATGGACCTGTACGCCTTTCCCCTGTTCAAGATCGTAGGGGAAGTCATGAGAAAGTTTGCGGCGTCGGAAGGGACGAGAATGACTTTGATCGCCCCGTTCTGGCCGGCGAGAGACTGGTTCACAGAGGTCATGGCCTTCGTAGTAGACTTCCCGAGGATGCTTCCAGTAAGGACAGATCTACTCAGACAGCCCCACTTCGAGAGGTACCACAGAAACCTCTCCACTCTGCGTCTGACTGCATTCAGACTATCCAAAAGTTGGCCAGAGCGAGAGGCTTTTCTAGGTCAGTGGCGAAAGCTATCGCCAGTGCAAGAAGAGCTTCATCCAATGCAGTGTACCAATCAAAGTGGGCAGTCTTCAGGAGTTGGTGCAAGAAGAACGGCATTTCCTCCACCACGACCTCTGTGAGCCAGATTGCTGACTTCCTTTTATATCTGAGAAGGGATCTAAAACTTGCAGTCTCTACAATCAAGGGATATAGGAGTGTGCTTTCAGTTGTCTTTAGGCACAGAGGCCTGGACTAGGCGGACAACAGAGACCTTCACGATCTCTTGAGATTTTTGAAACAACGAAGGTTCAACAACCCAGGTTGCCGTCTTGGAACTTGGATGTAGTTCTGAAGTTCCTCATGTCCAGTCCATTCGAACCTATGCATACGGCTTCCCTGAAGGATGTTACTAGAAAAGCTATCTTCCTGACTGCTCTGGAGATGGCGAAGAGAGTCAGCGAGGTGCAAGCGATTAGCAAATACGTGGCTTAAAATTTTAAAAAGGTTATAACGCGGTTTGTTCCTTGAGCCCAACGTTCCTGGGCAAAATATGAAAATCCGTCCAACCCCTTGGCTAGGACCTTCGAAAATTAAAGGGATGGCCGAAAATCGTTGGGCGCGAGCCAGAGAGAGTTCTGTGCCCTGTCAGGGCTCTCAAATTCTACCTAAAGAAGACTAAGGATTGTAGAGGTCTTTCGGATAACTTGTGGTGTTCGGTAAGGAAGCCAAATTTACCAATGTCGAAGAATCCTTTGGCTTTTTTCTTGAGGGACACAATCAAGGAAGCGCATTCATCCTGTCAAGACAGTGATATGAAAATGTTGAAGGTGAATGCGCATGAAGTGAGGGCTATTTCTACGTCGGTAGCCTTCCAAAAGAACATGGCACTTAATGACATCTTGAATGCCACATTTTGGCGTAGTAATTCAGTGTTTGCCTCTCACTACCTTCGGGAGGTGAGGACTACATACGAGAACTGTTGCTCTTTGGGGGGCCCATATGTCACAGCAGACACTATATTGGGGACAGAGAGTAGCACTCTTCCTATCATTTAGGAAATAATATGTTAGTTTGGACTTTTTAATTTTATTTCTTTTTATTTTTTATTTTTAGTTTATTATGCTTATTTAGGTGTTTAGTTTATTGTGGTCTTGGGTCGGCCGCCTTAGGCGGACTTCCCTCCATTAGCCTTGGTTATACGAAGTTTAACTAGATAGGCTAGGTCAGGTGGTAATGTTTTTGCTTCGCCCTCATAGTAGGGTAAAATGTTTTTGTCACATTGTGGTCACGTACCCGTTGACAAATCATCTGGAGCGCACCAGCTACATAGGTCACGTCCTTGCTGGCACCTCCAGTGAAGCATTAACAGCATTCGGTGTCTAATCAACACCTATATGATCTGTCACATTGTGGTCACGCTCCCCGTGACAGTTCATTAGAGCGCACCAGCTACAAAGGTCACGTCCTTGCTGGCACCTCTAGGAATGCATTACCCAAAAATTGGAGGTCTATAATGTAGGATCTAGTTGTTTTGTAGTCACGCCCCAGTTGACAGATCCTCTAGAACTCAACAGCATCGCAGGTCACTACCTGGCTGGAGTCTCTAGTAAAGCAGAAGCAGACTTGGGTGACGGTACTCACGAAGTCAGCTATGCTAACAGGTAAGGAACCAAGATATCAATCATGTAAATGGAATTGTTTCCCAAAATCCGAGTCTGTCTCCCCCTTCCTCCAAAGGTGGGATTCAGCTATATATTATCTGGCAGGTAAGGTTCATGAACAAAAATGATATTGTTATGATACAATAAAGTTTGTTCATACTTACCTGGCAGATATATATAATCAAAGTGCCCACCCACCTCCCCTCAGGAGACAGTGGCACTAGAAAAATCTGACAGAAAATGGGAATGGTTCCTGACGCCCGCCTCCCAGCGGCTGGAATGGGTACTACCACCTGGCCGACCACTGCGTGTGCCGGGAGTTTTGAAATTCTGTCGGACTTCGGAGAATACAGCTATATATATCTGCCAGGTAAGTATGAACAAACTTTATTGTATCATAACAAAATCATTTTTTGATTGCATCAATATTCATTGGATCAAGATTCCCCTCATACGGGGAATTGATCCTTATGCCCTTGCGCTCAGTGCCGAGGGCATGAATGCTCTCGGCCCGAGCCTTTTATTTTCGTGTGAAGTGAAAGTGAAATGGTAAATGCCTTTTTCGTATTCTTTTTCATTTCATGTATTATTTTCAATTTGGATCAAGGTTTCCGCTCATACCCGGGATTTGATCCTTATGCATTTGCGCTCAGTGCCGAGGGCGTGAAGGCTCTCGGTCCGAGCCGTGTTTTGGTCAGTGGTGCAGTGGGTGTTGTGCGGGGGCAGGAAGAGCGAAGGCCTGCCAAGAAGTTGTCGGAAAGCTCTCCCGCGACTCCCTTGGTAACCGATTCTTCGTCTTCTTTCCTGCCCCCCGCTCAGCTCCCACGTATGGCACCTTCCCCTTTGGGGGGGGGGGCGGTTCCGGGGCCCTTCTTCTTCGGCCGACCCGTCGAGCGTAGAGGAGGGCGCTCGTTACCCGACGTCCATTTGTTAGGGGTCTTCCGTTCATTCGGGGTGGGGCTCGCCCCTCCTGCACGAGGGGGAACTCCTCCTACTTAGCCGACTTTTGCTTCCACAGGTGCTTCTGCCGTGAAGGATGACCTTGGTCAGGTGTGGGCGTCTTTGGGACTGCAGGGCGTGCCGAGTGTCCAGGGGCTGCTTCACTTTTGGCGGGGTCTTGTGCGGTTCCTTGGAGCGGTGACCACGAATACAACCACTGGTTTACTCGCCTCACGTGGTGTCTGTCTCACCTACAGCCGCTGTGCAGGGGCCGATCGTCGTACCGAGGGGGAGCGTGCCGCCGCCACCCGGGTTTGCCGACCTGCTGCAACCAGGCTTCCGCTGCCCCAAGAGCTCATCCCTGGACCTGCTGCCGGTACCCAGGATGTCGCTGGCTGCTGCTCTGCCTCCTGTGTTACCTGTGCCACCTGCCGACGCTGTGCTGGCTGTTCCTGCCGCTCCTGCTGTTCCTGCTGTCACCGATGTGTCCATGCCTGCTGATGTCATCCCTGTTCGCAGTGTTGCTGCCCCAGACGTTGGTCTGTCCGGACAGGTGCGTCTGGGCCCTGTTGCTTCGGCAACAGCAGCCCCGGCTCCGCCCTGGATGGCCGACCTTACGTCTGTCCTGAGGAAGCTGACGAAGAAGAGGAAGAGGAGGAAGGTGTCATCGTCATCTTCGTCTTTTTCGTCGTCTGCTGCCGCCTCTTCCCCTTCGACTTCTAAGGCTCCCAAGCCGAAGAAGAAGAAGGCTGCCTCCCCCCCCCCCCCCTAAGAAGGCTCCTTCGACGGGGGTTCCTTCTGCTGGTCCTCCTGCTCCTTCGGTAACAGGGCCCGTCTCTCCTTCGGCAAGGAAGAAGAAGACTGGGACCAGAGGGGTACCGGCTAACACTGGTACTTCCTCGCCTGGTGTTAGCGGCGCTGCCGCTAAGCCAGGTTCCAGCTCAGCCTCTCGTTCGCGAGAGGTTCCGAGTGTACGGTCTCCCGCGGGAGACCGTACAGCCAAAGTTCTGACACCAGAGTTCGCTCGGCGCCAGGACCGCGGCACGGAGCAGAAGGCTGGTGAGAGCCGCTCAGGTGACTCTCGCTAGACCTGCGATCGCTCTCGTAGCGACCAGCTGGTTCCCAGGGTTGCCGTGACGGTCCTAGACCTACCACGGTCGGAGGCTGGTAAGAGGTTCCCTCCCTGGTTCCAGCGGTTCGACGCGCCGTGGGAACTATTCGCGGTCCAGCTGCTCGCCCCAGGGGAGCGGCACGACCAGGCCTGCAGCTCGATCGCCACGGTTGGCGATTGCCTGCAGTCCCCCAAGCACACCGGTTCTGCCAGTGAGCAAGGGGGGAGCGTCAGGTCTTCCTCTCCTGTTCCTCCATCTTCCTCGGGTTACACCAGGAAGGGCGAGATAACAAGGAGTGATTGTGAGGGGCGCGCCCCCCCCACGATCCCGCCACAACGTCCTACGTGCCAGGCACGGTCCTCGGATCGACCAGGTCGTATGCGCAAGTGGCAGGAGGAGACTGGGAGGGGTCTGCCGCTGTTCCCCCCTCTGAAGAAGGAGGGTCTCGCCTCTGAAGAAGGAGGGTCTCGGGAATCGCTCTTGCTGGAGGGGCTTGGTGATCCTACTCCTCAAGATGCGGGCACTCCTGAGATCCAGAGGAATTTTTTGGGGGTCATTGTGCTGATTCGTCAGCACAACGACCTCGGGGAATGATCGCCAGCCGCTGGTCCAGACCAGCAACTCGACCATCACTGTGGTTGATGATCATCACAGTCCTCCCAGCCTACCGTTTCTGGACAACTACTATGAGAATGTCTTGCCTTCAGGGACCTTGGTCTCTAGAAGGCAATTGACTTTCGCCTGTTGGGCACATGCCTTAAGAGAATCATCACCTCGCCATCCGGCATCGGTGACAAACAAATACACTAATTGTTTGGTCTCTCGGCATAACCCTTTAAAGGGCGACGGTCACGTGACTTACTCAGATGCTTGGACAACTTGCCTCACTACCGAACCAGTCAGTCGGCAGCTGTCAGAGCGCCCGAGTCAGTTACGAACTACGCTGTGGACTTAGTTCGGTTGTTCCAGAATGCGACTATTCCCTTCTTTTCCTCTGAGGGAACTGCATGACTTTTCCTGCAAAGTCAAGCATCCAGGGGATGGGGATCCGTGACGCTCGATTTCATACCGAACTTCGTAGTGAAGACTCAGAACCCTTCGGTCCCTGACAATTGGTTCGAGTCCTTCACAATCCCCTCCCTAATGGACTTCACCGCCTTCAATGCGAAGGAGATGCTGCTTTGTCTGCAAGAACTTCTCCGTGGCGCAGGTACTGAAGGCAGGGGTCTGGTCCAACCAGACCACATGCACCTCCATCTACCTTCGGGATATTGCCCACAGGTCCTTGGATCTTTTTCCTTGGGACCCGTGGTGGCTGCTCAACACATTGTGTAGCTAACCCAGACCCTCGTAGGCTGAACAACAGCGAGTCCTGGTGTGACTGTAAGAATGGATGAGTGAATGAGAGTGTGACTGGCTCCTCTTCCCATCTTTTTCTCCCCCTCTACCTGTGGGTAGAGGGATACGGTCGTCACCCTGCTGGATAAGGACGAGATGCAGGTGAGCTACTCAACAGAGCCCCAGCCTATCCCTTTCACTAGGGATGGGAACAATTATCCACCACTTCCCCCAACAAGGGGGGGGGGGGGAAGTGGAAGCCAACAAGAGACAAACCCATAACTTTATGTTGCCTCTTGCAAACAAGAACAAGTTCTTGCTTGCTGGTACGAAGAGATACGCTTGCCTCTCTCTTAGTACTCGGTCCAGAGGTCTGACCATTGATCCTGCGGTGCACACCCCGATCAATCGGACAGAGGCTTGGATCCCTCCCTCGCTCTTATGACCAGGGAGCCATTCCAAGGTTGGGCAAACACCAGTCTGTTCACAAAAGACTCAGATTCCTCCCACCAAGAAGTGAGTCTTCCTATTGTTAAAGGACCAAGGGTTTGTATTACGTATTGGAACAAATGACAATTTGTCAAAAATTGCATTTTTCCTAACTATACAAACCTGAGGTCCTTTACATATAGTCCCACCTCATGCCACCCCTCACTCTGCGTTTTTTTGCATGGGCCTAAAGCAAAAGTGATTCTTCAACCCCCAGGCGCGCACTGTCGGACAAGCAGTTAACTACCGTTCTCCCTTGTTCGAAGCTTACGACCGTTCCAGCTGCCGCTAGCTTCTTCCTATTGTTAAAGGGCCTCTGTTTTGTATAGTTAGGAAAAATGCAATTTTCGACAAATTGTCATTTTTGAAATATTTTCATATAAATAACAATAAATAGAAAAAATTCGACCTTCGGTCAAGTTTAACTCGACCGAAATGGTCGAAAACTGCAATTGTAAGCTACAACACTTACAGTCTAGTAATATTCAATCAATTACCTTCATTTTGCAACAAACAGGAAGTCTAGCACAATATTTTGATTTATTGTGAATTTTTGAAAATGGCTTTTTTTTACGTCCGCGCGTTACAAATTCATGCATCATATTGGGATAATATTTTCTCTGTGTTGCTTTGATCGTTTTATAATTTGTTATATACCAAAATTATTGCAATTTAGTTTACAATACATCGAAAAAATAATTAGCTCATTAGCCTTAACCATTTTGCTCACAGCACGATTTGTATACAATTATGCATGAAATTTTTTTTTTTTGCGCTGTCATATATTCCAATATTTATATATGATAATGATATTTTTTTCATTTCTGATGGTTGCATACTAAACTTCAGGCAATGACAAAAAAAGGAGCCAAAAAATGAACTCTTAATCTTGAAAATTGAGCATTCTGTGATTTAAAAAAAAAAAAGCTTTTTTTCCGCTTTGGCGCTCACTTGCGAATGCCTCTGGCATACGGGAGACACTTTCAGAAATACTGGCTCGGTGTTTAAGGGTTAATGAAGCGTTCTGTGGTTTTTTGAAAAAAACTTTTTTCCGCTTTGGCGCTCACTTGCGAACGCCGCCGGCATACGTGAGACACACTCGGAAATACCGACTCGGCGTTTAAGGGTTAATGAATTGTTGACAAAGTTGACGTTGTTGTATCAGCGTCCTAATTTGTAGATACCTATAATCATATCCATTGTATGAAACGTCAACAATGCTTTCGCTTGAGGAACCATGCTACGTGACTTTTGTCTCATATGTTCATCTGTGTGTATGTTCGTATGTTGAGCTAAGGTTTGCTCACCTATGATCTTGTAAACCTAATTGTAGATCAGACTTCATCTAGCACTCTTCACTTGTAGACCTATCAAATCTTCTTTGTATCTCTCCATGTTGTAAGATAAAAGAATATATCTTATTTTTTTACTCTGTTTCAACGATTCAACCTCTACATCAGAAGGAAGCAATTGAATGAAACTTAGGAAATATCACCACAGCCGATGAGATTGAGTCAATGATGAAGAGTATTTACCCAACAATATCTGCTTTGCAGATCAAAAGAACAACCTAGTGCCTCGTTTGTAAATGTAATACGCGAGCACTGAAATATGGTGGCAGCCAATAGAAGAGAAGATAATCCCATTTCTACCGAAGACTTACAAATCTTAGAAACACAAGAATGAAGGCGAAGCAAGAGAATCTACAAGCAACTTCGTGTCTCAGCCAGTGCTGATGACGGCAACACGAGATGACATCATCCACGAGTCTCGTAAGGAAACAAATGAAGCATACATTATCTTATCAAGAGGCTTAAACATCGTTTATAGGGCGTCTTCAACAGTGTGGATCTTTAAGAAACTTCAAACAGGACGTATCCTCTGCAGATGATCATCAACAGCTCATTGAAACTGCAAATGAATCATTCAACAAACAAACAACGCACGATTTGAACGCAAGCTGAGGAACCGGGTCAGCCGACAAGCAGTGACGGGAGAGCCAAGGCCGTGTCGTCATCACAACACCGAGATCTTCCATTAAATATCAAGCTAAGTACAACTTTTTTATTCATTTGGTGTGTGTAACTTAGAGTGTTCCTCTTGCAGGTCGAATTCGTTGTTCCTGTGGGTGAGTTACAAGACATTCTTAATCTTACTTTCTTACAGGAAACCATCTACATCATTGGGACTACATCTTTGAGTTTCTGTCAACTTTGTTTTTTTCCAGAAGTTCTCCTGAATTATTTTAGTCATATTTCCTGTGTTAATCTTATCATTTTGGGGGACACTATTAATTCTGTATGTAACAAATAATTTTAAATATTGAATGTGGATGTTCGTATTTATACAGATATTGATGGGGTCGCTAGGAACCGTAGTGATAAGAAAAAACACAAAAACAAGTGTAACACCCGCACACTGTATAATCTAGAGGTAACATTATTTCGGGTCAGGACAAAAATTGCTCCTTTGAAAGGTCTTGGAGGCAGTTTTAGCCTTGAGTTCTTTGAGTTATATGCTTAAAATTTAATCTCTGACTCAACTTAACTTTAAACAATACTACTGGATTGCAAGGAATAACATGTCTGTAAAGGATTTCATTAGGCTAACATACTTAACATTCATAACATTTATGTTACCTGAAGCCTTGGAACGGTGTTTTGTTGAGGAGCTATTGCCCAACAGCACGGAAATAAATTTATATAAATTAAGAAACATATGTCTAAATGCACTGACCTGGATCCCTCACTATTTCAAATTTTAGCAAAGGATGAACGTAAACCACAGCAAGTAAATATAATTAATGATAACGCTGCAGGGATAACTTGTTTTAATTGTAAACGCACGGGTCATATGTCTTTTAGGTTGCCACACGCGTTATATTCTCATTCATTATAGCTCAAGTCATTCTTACATTCGATGTTTCTTACGTCATCAGTGCCAAAGTAATGCTAAAAACATACAAAACGTTACCAATGTTAACAAGAAGAATCAACATTATCATAAAAAGAAACAAGTAA
Organism: Macrobrachium nipponense; assembly: GCF_015104395.2. Taxonomy (NCBI): domain Eukaryota; kingdom Metazoa; phylum Arthropoda; class Malacostraca; order Decapoda; family Palaemonidae; genus Macrobrachium; species Macrobrachium nipponense. The sequence continues at coordinate 103,065,401 of NC_061109.1, read as the reverse complement.
ACAGTAGCTCTGCCCAGAAGCATAAACAAGCAAATCGGGCTTCAGGGAACTCGGTTACTGGGCCGTCTAGCCAAAACAGTCAGTCAGTCAAATTTTCCGAGTGTTCAAAGCAAAGCAAATTCCATGTAAGCAACTCCAGTGGGGGCGTGGGGGGGAGAGTGATGTTGGGTCATTCATACCAACGCCTTTTTGAATTACAAAGGAATTTTCCTATGAATCACACGACCGTATCAAATAAATCAGAGCAGGTTCCCGTAGATTTTTATACAATAAGCTATTATAAGTAATAGTAGATTACGCCCGACTTTACATGCCGCAAATTTAGAATATCAGCCATTTACCTTGTTTTTTGGTTCCGGTAGTCCACGTGATATCATGGATTTACGGACTCACTGTTTGTTGTTTTCGAACTTCCCTATTGAGAAGTCTGGAGTACGGCTTTCAGAAATTGGTAATACGTAATGAGTTAAGTGTCGTAGATATAACTCAGATTCAGTATAGGGTGCGTATGCGCACGCTTGCAGATACCTTTATAGTTATAAAAAACATTGATATGTATCTAGTTGTAATTGTAGGATATCCATCTATGGGCATACAAAACATTATCTTACCTCCTGCCAAACAAGGCGTGTTTATCAAAGGAAAATTCTATAAATCTTCTAATACATTAAAATCCATTTTGGAAAAAAAAAAAAAAGACCGTTAATTAAACAATAACTTATATAGAGGAACCAATCACTTGTCTCATAAATGCAAATATTGTTCAAGCAACCCAACAGAATTCTCGCACACCCGCAATCGCAGTTTGCATGCAAAATCTCAAGTTGAATGCACCCTCGAATATCTTAGTGCATGTAAAAAAAGACTTTGCCGGGATCAATCCTTCCTGACACTGAAAATTAACGGATTTTCTGCGAGACAAGCATTATATATTGTTGACTCACAGCAACAAGTTAATATTGAAGTCTGTAACCATTTGAATACCAATCTAGTAATCCACAAAAATCTACATATTGTGGATATGGAAGATTATAAATATCGCATTCTTACTGTTGCTGAAAATAATCAAGCTCAACCTGTTGTCGACGAATCCCTTTTACAATCTGTCCAAAGTAAAATCAATAAAGTCATTCAAGCAGAGGAGATTAAGCAGAAATTTTTTTACCTTTTATCTGAATATCATGATGTTTTCTCCACTACCGAGGGATCTCTGGGGAAAACGGATGTCATTGAACACCAAATACGGTTAAAAGACAAACATATAGTTATATACATACCTTCGTATAGACTCCCAATGAAATTTCAAAATGAGATAAATGACGAAGTTGAAAAAATGTTAGTAATAGGAGTCATTAGGAAATCAAATAGCCCTTACAATTTTTCCCTTAATCGTCGTGCCTAAAAAAGGTTGGACTTGGCGTATCTGTGTAGATTTCTGTCGCTTAAACGAGGAAACGATTCACGATCGTTTTCCAGTGCCTTGTACCGACGTTATATTGTCAGAATAAATTTTTCACCAGCTTGGACTTACTTAAAGGCTTTCACCAGATACCATTAGCTAAGTGAGTGTACCTCATACTCCACCTTCAGCACAGCCAGGGGACATTATGAATTTTTACGTATGCCTGTCGGTTTATGTTGCGCCCAAATTACATTCACCAGAATGATTAATATAGTGTTTGGAGACTTTTTAGGGGATACCCTTTATGCCTATATGGTTGGTCTTGTAATCCTTTCTAATACCTTAGAAGTACATTTGCATAAACTAGAGCTAGTGCTACAGAGACTAAGACAGCACAATATCAGAGTAAACATATCTAAATGTGAGTTTTTAAAAAGAAACCGAACATGTCTATTTAGGTTTTACGTCTCTAGTCAAAATCTTAAGGTGATTCATGGTAAGGTGTCGGCTATTTGTAACTTTCCGGTACCTATTAACGTAAAGGGGATACAGCACTTTTTGGGCTGTAATGGGTATTACTATCGTAAGTTTGTGACTATTCAATCATAGCAGCTCCTTTAACAGATCTTACGAAGAAGGACATAGAGTTTACATGGTTCAAAAAGCATCAACAGGCGTTCGATAAATTATGCAGTTCACCTATCTTAAAATTCCCTGATTTCATACATTCAACTTCCCTGTCAGATATATACTTAGCTATAGACTCCGTCGTCCCCGACAGAAATTCAAATTTTGCGGCACTCGCTACAGGTAGGTCAGGTGATCTATCGCCCGGCTCTGGGTGGCAGGACTAGGAACTATTCCCGTTTTCTATCAGATTTTCTCTGTCGCCAGTGGTGTCAACATTGTTGTTACTACCTCCTGACTGGAATTCTTTTTTCAACGCTTCTGATCTTTTTTCGACCGATTTTTGGTGACGTACTTGGATCGTTGTTTGGCATTCGCTATCGTGGAATTGTTTTTGGACTTGGCTTTGAATTTTTCTTGAATATGTCTGACTCAAGTGTTGGTTTCAGAGTGTGTGTGAATGAAGGCTGCAAGGTGAGGATTCCGAAGGCTTCGGTAAATCCTCACACTGTATGCCGACGATGTAGAGCTGTTGAGTGTTCTTTAGAGAACACATGTAATGAGTGTGAAAGGTTGAGTGCGGAGGAATGGAAGACTTTAACTTCTTACTTGAAGCTTGAAGAAGTTAGAGAGGGATAGAGAGAGGAAAGCGGCTTATAAAAGCCTTAGTAGATCTAGATCTAATGAACCCTTGTCTAGTTCTGTAGCTTCTTCTGCTCATTATTATTCTCCATCTTTATCAGGCCGATCACAGGTTGCTAATCCTACTGATTCGACTTCTGAAATTGCAGACCTCAAGCCTTCCCTTCAAAAAATGCAAGAGAAAATGGCGGCATTAGAAGGTAAGCAAAGTGAAGGTGATATTTCCAGTGGAGGGGGCGTCTGGTCGGCTCTGCAACGCTCCCAGGCCTAGACCTCTTCCAAGCTCCCTGGCCCAGAGGAGAAGGAAAGTCAAAAGCCGTACGGAGGTTGTGGAGAATCCCCACCGATCAGGCGTCCCTTCGGCAGAATCTGTTACATCTCAGACTGCCAGGGATCGCTACAGAAAAAGCGTCCTACGTGAATGCTTTTCTTCATCGGGATCTCCCTCACCGAAACGAGGGTGGAAGGATACGAATCTTTCCCGTCCATTAGAGAGGAACTGGAAAGAGCCCGAATTTAACTCTAGCCCCGAGCGCTTTTCCGAAGAAGAAGCGCCTTCGGTCATAAAGAGAGCTTGACAGGAGGTAACTCCCTTTGCTGTAAGGGAGCCTCAAGCACCTTCCAGATCTCCCTCTCCTGCTTTTGAAGAAGAAAGGGAGTCTTCAACCAAGAAGATATTGATGAACCTGCAAGAACAGCGAGCCTTCCAGGGGAGTTGTCGCACAGGCGGCCATCTCTGGGGGGAGCGAAGCACTAGGCAGGCGAGAGGTGGAAGAGGAAGAAGTGCCTGCCAGGTGCCAAGCAGGCGCCAGACAACACCTGAGAGTGAGGATTATGATGACAATGAAGTTCTCACAGGAAGGGATGAGCCAGCCAGGCGCATTATATCCGAGATTATTCCAGGTGCCAAACGCCAACCAGGCGCCAGCTAAGATGGAAGTTACAAACGAGTGAGGCGCGTACTATACGCGAAGAGCCTGATAGGCGCCAATTAGTCAAGATTCGCCTATGAGCAGGCATAGGGAGACAATATCTCTTAGTCCTTCACCTGTTAGAAGTTCTTCATCGACGGAAAGGAAAAAGTCCAAGGAAGAGACAGGCGAAAGAAGGGAGCATTCTCCTTCCGATCCTCTCGATTTAGAGGACGTATCGGAAGATGAGGTGATTAACCCTCTTACGCCGACTGGACGTATTTTACGTCGACATTTTTTGTCTCTCGGGTGCTGACTGGACGTATTTTACGTCGACATTTTTTGTCTCTCGGGTGCCGACTGGACGTATTTTACGTCGACATACAAAAGTTTTTTTAAAATTCGCGGAAAAATACTTATAGGCCTACCAACCTAAAACTTTTGAATCACGCGCCTTGGGGGATGCTGGGAGTTCACGGATCAAGGCCTTGTTTTGTTTTGAAGCGTGACCCAAGTGCGCATGCGCGATATCCCTTCTCGCTCCAGCCAGCATCAGTAGCGCATCATCCGAGAGCGATCTTTCGTCAAAAGCGTGTTTTTCTGGACTTGTGCGAGACTTTGAGCATTTGTGTTGCTACAGGACATTCTTAGATATGTCTCAACGACGTGTGAACCGCGCAAAGGCGCGTTTTTACCCGTCGGAAGGGTGGATCGTGTAAGGCGAGTTTTGGACCTGGAATGCTGGTGAGGGGCCAAGCACCCAGCATGACCCCGCGCCTCAAGGCCGTTCTGTGCGGCCACGTGTGGCTGAAAGTGTTTTAGAACACAGCGTATGCCTTTGGTTCCCCCTATGAAGCATGTGGGCGTCCTTAGGGGCATTCGTAGGCATTTGGGAGGCCTCCAACCAAGGGACATAGATGAATATCTATCGGAGCTTGATCAGGAACATGTCGCAAGTCCTCATTTTGATGGCGGATGGTCATCGAGTGATGGGGAATCTGAGGAGGGGGAGGATGGGGATACGGGGTCAAGTTTTATCGCAGAGGACGATACAGAAAGTGAAGGCCTAAGTGAGGGTGATGGGCCAACAGGGGAGGGTAGAGTGCAATATCGTGCCCGCACCCGTGCGCGTGGAGGACCCCACCCCTCCTAACATGCACCCCTTCACGGCAACCCCTGGGCTCACCGTACCAGTACCCCTGACTGTTTTGGGGTTCATCCAGCTTTTCCTGACGCGGGAATTGCTGGAATACCTGGTACACGAGACGGTGGACTACGCTCGGTACTGCCGGTATGAGCTGAGGTACGACCCCTTGTCCTTATTACTGGCGGGGTTGCAATCCTCATTGACATGGCGCATTTTTTGGGGCTGCACATTTATTTTGGTATGACACCTGCTTCCGACGTCAGGCAATATTGGAGGAGAAATTATTTTTTTATGTATGCTTAATGTGCCTGGCGTTATGTCCCGTGATAATTTCCTGGCGTTGGACAGGTACTTCAACGCCTTCAACCGAAGGGCCATACCCCGGAATAACAGTGATCGCCTCATTTTAGTGCGCCCAGTGTTGGATTATATCCGTGATCGGTGTAGTAATCTCGTGATTGCTGGAAAGAACCTGTCTTTGGATGAGGGGATGATGCCTTACAAAGGACGTCTTAGTATAAAAATGTATAACCCCAAGAAGCCGAAGAAATATGGTGTGAAATTCTTTCTTATTACCGAGGCCAACACTGGATACGTTGTGGACTTTTCAGTGTATTCCGGGGTCTTCTCCACGCTGCGTGACACTGTATTCAACCTTGTGGGACGTTTCCGTAACCAGGGATATCACCTGTTCATGGATAATTAATTATAACTCGGTATCCCCCCCCCCCCCCCCTGGCCCAGGAACTGTATGAAGCAGGTGTTCACGTCAGTGGTACCCTTCGGTTGGTGCGTGGGGCCCCGAATGTCCTCAAGAGGTTCGCTAGTCATCCACAACACCTGGCAAGAGGAGAGACAGAGTGGCGGTGGAAGGGCGCTGTCTTCGTCATCTGTTGGAAGGGTGTCCAACTCGTCCCCATGATTACGACGAGTCATGAACCCATCCAAGAAGAGATCGTACAGCGGAAGAAGACACGTCGACAGGGCCGAGTTGTGTATGAGGAGTTTCGTATCGAGCGGCCTACCGTCATTGGGCACTACAACAGGCACATGGGAGTTGATCTCTTTGATCAGCTCATCCAGTATTAACCCTCGCCAGGAGAACCAGAAGGTGGACACAGAAGCTCCTCAAATACATCCTTCAGTTGGCCCTCCAAAATGCCTACATACTGTACTGTGGGTACCGCGGTGACAATCTTCCGAGGTTGACCCACTTAAAGTTCCTAGAGGAAGCCGGGAATGCCCTCATCAACTTCGATCCGATGAGTGGCCTTCCATAAACTACCCCCTGCCCCGAGCTGCAGATCTGCCCCTAGAGGAAAGGGCAGATAGGAGGGCCAACTTCGCTCGACCTGCCGCCGCCCCTGCTGACAAGGCCCCTGCTGACGACGCCCCTCTTGCTGCCGCCGCCCCTGCTGACGACGCCCTCTTGCTGCCGCCGCCTGCTGACGACGCCCCTCTTGCTGCCGCCGCCCTGCTGACGAACGCCCCTCTTGCTGCGGCCCCATCACCGCTTCTCGTCGGGTAGTGGACCCTGTGTGTCGGCTGCAGCCAGGGGATCACATACTGGAGGCCTTACAATGGCGAAGGCAGAAAAACGGTGCCGGGTGTGCCATATGAATGGCAGGAGAGACACCCCCGGTTCTTCTGTCATCTCTGCAAAGTTTGCTCTTTGCAGGATAGGGGAGTGTGACCGAAAATACCACACTAAGGTCATGTATTGGAGCGCGCCCCCTAAACCGACGTCACCTGCATTCCTTTTATTTATGTATTGGTACCAGAATCGAAGAATGTAATATATATATTTTACGTATAAAAGAAAATTATATATATATATATATATATATATATATATATATATATATATATATATATATATTATATATATATATATATATATAGATATATATATATATATATATATAATAAATATTGGTTTTTTTGGGTAAGCAAATTACTTACAGTCTAGTAATATTCAATCATTTACCTTCACTTTAAAACAAATTGCAAGTCTCTAGAACAAAATCTCGATTTATGGTGAATATTTGAAAAAAATATTTTTATTCTCTCCGCGCGCCGATTCTCGGCAGCGAATCTCCGAAATGCGTAGGTTACATTCTCCTAATATTTGTGCCTTTTCATATTACGCTTATTTTAGAGTATTATATATGGAAATGTGCGCAAAAACATGCACAATATAACAAAAAATATTGGAAGGTTGTAGCATTTCACATTTATGAAATATTTGCATATAAAGTACGATAAGTACGAAAAAAACTACGATCGGTCAACTTTGACTCAACCGAAATGGTCAAAAAACGCATTTGTAACATAAGAATCTTACAGTCTAGTAATATACAATCATTTATCTTCATTTTAAAACAAATTGCAAGTCTCTAGAATAATATCTCTATTTATGGTGAATTTTTAAAAAAAATATTTGTTTTCCGTCCGCGCGCCGATTCTCGGCCGAAAATCTCCGAAACGCGTAGGTCACATTCTCCTAATATTTGTGCCTTTTCATATTACGCTTTGTTTAGAGTTTTGCATATGGAAATGTGCGAAAAAACATGCACAATATAACAAAAAATATTGGAAGGTTGTAGCATTTCTCATTTTTGAAATATTTGCATATAAATTACGATAAGTACGAAAAAAACTACGATCGGTCAAATTTGACTCGACCGAAAAGGTCAAAAAACGCATTTGTAACATAAGAATCTTACAGTCTAGTAATATGCAATCATTTATCTTCACTTTAAAACAAATTGCAAGTCTCTAGAACAATATCTCGATTTATGGTGAATTTTTGAAAAAATATTTTTTTTCCGTCCGCGCGCCGATTCTCGGCCGAAAATCTCCGAAACGCGTAGGTCACATTCTCCTAATATTTGTGCCATTTCATATTACGCTTTTTTTAGAGTTTTATATATGGAAATGTGCGCAAAAACATGCACAATATAACAAAAAATATTGGAAGGTTGTAGCATTTCTCATTTTTGAAATATTTGCATATAAAGTACGATAAGTACGAAAAAAACTACCATCGGTCAACTTTGACTCAACCGATATGGTCAGAAAACGCATTTGTAACATAAAAATCTTACAGTCTAGTAATACTCAATCATTTATCTTCACTTTAAAACAAATTGCAAGTCTCTAGAACAATATCTCGATTTATGGTGAATTTTTGAAAAAAATATTTTTTTTCCGTCCGCGCTCCGATTCTCGGCCGAAAATCTCCGAAACGCGTAGGTCACATTCTCCTAATATTTGTGCCTTTTCATATTACGCTTTTTTTAGAGTTTTATATATGGAAATGTGCGCAAAAACATGCACAATATAACAAAAAATAGTGGAAGGTTGTAGCATTTCTCATTTTTGAAATATTTGCATATAAAGTACGATAAGTACGAAAAAAACTACGATCGGTCAACTTTGACTCAACCGAAATGGTCGAAAAACGCATTTGTAACATGAAAATCTTACAGTCTAGTAATATTCAATCATTTATCTTCACTTTAAAACAAATTGCAAGTCTCTAGAACAATATCTCGATTTATGGTGAATATTTGAAAAAATATTTTTATTCCGTCCGCGCGCCGATTCTCGGCCGAAAATCTCCGAAACGCGTGGGTCACATTCTCCTAATATTTGTGCCTTTTCATATTACGCTTTTTTTAGAGTTTTATATATGAAAATGTGTGCAAAAACATGCACAATATAACAAAAATTATTGGAAGGTTGTAGCATTTCTCATTTTTTTTATATTTGCATATAAAAAAAATTTTACACAAACATTCGACATTTGGTCAACTTTAACTCGTCCGAAATGGTCGGAAACTGCATTTGTAAGCCAAAACTCTTACAGTATCGTAATATTCCATCATTTACCTTCATTTTGAAACAAATTGCAAGTCTCTATAACAATATTTCGATTTATGGTGAATTTTTTTAAAAAAGTTATTTTTTTACGTCCCGCGCGCTACAAATTCATGCATCATTTTGTGATGATATTTTCTCGTGTTGCTTTTATCGTTTACAATGTGTTATATACCAAAATGATCGCAATTTAGTGCACATTACAACGAAAAAAAAGTAACTTGTTACCTCTAACCGTTTTGCGCACAGCGCGATTTGAATACAATTATATATGAAATTTCGTTTTTGCGCTATCATATATCGCATTATTTATATATGATAATGATAATTTTTTTCATTTCTGATAGTTGCATACTAAACTTCAAGCAATGACAAAAAAAGGAGCCAAAAATGAACTCTTAATCTTTAAAAACTAAGCGCGTCTGTGATTTTGGAAAAATATATTTGTTTTCCGCTTCCGCGCTCGCTCTCAAACCCCTCCGGCATACGGGAGTCATTTTTTTATTTACCGCTCTGGCGTAAGAGGGTTAACAAAAAAGGACTGTCGAACTATAAAGTTCTTACTTCTCTCCTTTTGGAAGAATATGGGGATTCTTTGACTCCAGATGCTCCTCCTTCTCCGCGCGCTCTATTTTCGAGTGCTAAATCTCTCAAGTCTTCGTCCTTCCTTAAGATGAGACCGGCCATATCGATGAAGAGGGCCCTGCAGTCTCTAGATTCCTGGATTAAAACTAAAACTAAAAAGGAACTGGGGAGGACGGTCTTTTGTTTATGCTCCGGCCAAACTGACGGGCAGAAGAGGCATATGGTATGAGACTGGACAGAATATGGATTGTCTCTGCCTACTTCGGCTGAATCAGACTTCTCGAGTCTCGTAGACTCCTCGAGAAGGCACGCTTTGAACTCGGCCCGAGCAACATGGGGCCTTTCGGAAATAGACCATCTCCTCAAGGGGCTTTTTCACGTCTTGGAGGTTTTTAATTTCCTGGATTGGTCCCTTGGGGTTTTGGCCAAAAAGACCCATGAAGCAGAAGGCCTAAACCCAGAAGCTTTGCATAGCATACTTACATGCATTGACAAAGCAGTTCAGGATGGTTCGGCAGAGGTCTCCTCCCTCTTTGGTGCGGGGATGTTAAAGAAGAGGGCAGTTTATAGTGCTTTCCTCACTAAGGCCGTCTCTCCTTCGCAGAGAGCCACCTTGCTGTTTGCCCCACTATCAGAGCATTTGTTCCCTTCTCAGTTGGTGAAGGACATTTCACATTCGCTAACTGAGAAGGCGACGCAAGATCTCCTCAGGCAATCATCGAGGAAGAATAGGCCTGTGACCAATGAAGAGAAGAAAGGGGCTCGTCCACCGCAGCAGCCCTTTCGAGGAGGTGGCCCTCCGCTAGAACAATTTTCCAAAAGAAAGACTACGGAAAGAAGAGGAAGAGCTTCCTTCCGACCCTTTAAAAAGGGGAAATGAGAAAGTGATCCTCCAAACACCAGTAGGTGCCAGGTTACAAGAATTTGCAGAAGCCTGGGCAAGCATAGGAGCCGACACATGGTCCACGTCGGTCATCAAGAAGGGATATTATATCCCATTCAAGGACAGCCCTCCCCTGACATCAACACTGAGGGAACTGTCCGCCAGATACAAGACCGTGTACTGATGGATAACTCTTCGTCAAATGGTGGAACAGATGTGGGACAAAAGGGCAATCGAGCTGGTACTGGACCACAACTCCCCGGGGTTTTACAATCGTCTTTTTCTAGTAGCGAAAGCTTCGGGGGAATGGAGACCAGTACTAGATGTAAGTGCGCTGAACAGATTTGTAGAGAAACAGAAGTTCAGTATGGAAACGTCTGCTTCAGTCCTTGCAGCCCTTCGCCAAGGAGATTGGATGGTGTCTCTCGATCTTCAAGACGCCTATTCCATGTCCCGATTCATCATTCATCGAGGAAGTACCTTCGTTTCATGATGGAGGGAAGGATCTATCAGTTCAGGGCCCTGTGTTTCGGCCTGTCCACGGCTCCTCAAGTCTTCACAAGTATAATGAAGAATGTAGCAAGACATCTACATCTGATGGGAATAAACATCTCCCTATACCTGGACGACTGGCTCATCAGGACCAGATCGCAGAGACAGTGTTTGGAGGACCTTTGAACGACATTAGACCTGACAAAGTCGTTAGGATTGATCGTGAACCTCGAGAAATCTCAGATGATCCCCAGCCAGAACATGGTTTATCTGGGGATTCAGATGGATTCTCGGGGTTTTTTCGAGTGTTTCCTTCTCAAGAGAGAATATCAAAAGGTTGCGCTACAGTCTCCAGCTTCTTAGGGAAGGAGTGCAGTTCAGCGAGGGAATGGTTGAGCCTTCTGGGGACCCTTTCCTCGCTGGAACAGTTCTTTCCTCTAGGAAGACTGCGTCTCCGTCCTCTACAGTTCTTCCTGAAAAGGAATTAGAATTGGAAGACAGGACAGCTCTCCGATACATTTCCGATTCCTGTAGAGGTGAAAAATCACTTAAGGTGGTGGTTACCCCCTCTAGAGGAAAACAGAGGTGTGTCCCTGGAAGTTCGGAACCCGAACCTGATATTATATTCAGACGCGTCGGAGACAGGTTGGGGTGCAACCTTAGGATCGAGAGAAGTGTCAGGCACCTGGTCGGAAGAGCATGCGTCATGGCACATAAATTGCAAGGAGCTCTTAGCCATTCATCTTGTTCTAAAGGGCTTCGAGCAGATAGTCAGAAACGGAATAGTGCAGATAAACTCCGACAATACCACCGCTCTGGCTTATGTAAGAAAACAAGGAGGAACTCACTCGCTCTTTCTCTACGAACTGACAAGAGACCTTCTTATATGGGCGGATCAAAGAAATATAACTCTACTGACAAGGTTTGTTCCAACGGGGATGAGGAAAGGAACGTGAGAGCGGACAGGCTGAGCAGGAGGTTCCAGGTCCTTCCCACAGAATGGACCCTCCACTCAGAAGTGTGTCAGATCTTTTGGTCTCTTTGGGGGGAGCCTCAAATAGACCTGTTCGCCACGTTCCTCTCCAAGAGGATAGACACCTTTTGCTCTCTGGCAGACGACCCCAGAGCTTTTGCAGTAGACGCTTTTCTCCTAAATTGGTCCGGACAGGATGTTTACGCTTTTCCCCCATTCAAGATCCTGGGGGAAGTGATCAGAAAGTTCGTGGCCTCGAAGGGGACAAGGATGACTCTGATAGCCCCATATTGGCCAGCCCGAGATTGGTTCACAGAGGTAATGGAGTGGACGGTGGACTTCCCCAGATCTCTTCCAAACAGGACAGATCTGCTCAAACAACCCCACTTCGAGAGGTACCATCAAAACCTCCCCGCTCTTGCTCTAACTGCCTTTCGACTATCGAAAGACTTGTCAGAGCGAGAGGGTTTTCTCGCAAGGCGGCAAGCGCAATCGCTAGAGCCCGCAGATCATCTACTATGCGAGTATACCAATCGAAGTGGGAGGTGTTTAGAAGTTGGTGTAGGTCAAAGAAGCTGTCCTCCTCCAATACCTCTGTGACCGAAATTGCAGATTTCCTTCTTTCTTGAAGGAGAAATCGTATCTTTCTGTACCAACCATCAAAGGATACAGAAGTATGCTCTTGGCCGTTTTCAGGAACAGAGGCCTAGATTTGGCCAACAATAAAGATTTGCACGATCTCATTCGTTCTTTTGAAACATCCAAATCAAAAGAACCTAGAGTTCCGAGCTGGAATCTGGACGTGGTCCTAAGATTTCTGTCTTCCGAAAGGTTCGAACCACCTCATAGGGCTTCCTTTCGGGACATTACGAGAAAGTGCCTATTTCTTTTGTCTCTCGCTACGGCGAAAAGAACCAGTGAGCTGCACGCCCATGAGTCAAGAGTGGGCTTCAAAGGAGACTGCTATTTGTTCGTTCCAGACTTTTTCTTGCAAAGAATGAGAATCCCTCGAAGCCCTGGCCCAGGAGCTTCGAGGTAAAGGGCCTGACTAGCCTAGTAGGTAGAGAGGTCTCTTTGCCCGGTCAGAGCGCTTAAATTCTATCTGGACAGAAAGAAACAGATGGGGGGTTCGCAACACGGTCTATGGTGCTCGGTGAAGGACCCCAAAAGACCGATGTTGAAGAATGCCTTGGCCTTCTTTGTAAGAAGCGTAATTACGGAGGCACATAAGAACTGCCCAGATGACTCTTTTAAACTCTTGAGAGTGAGAGCTCACGAAGTAAGAGCTATCGCAACGTCTATTGTTTTCCAGAGAAATATGTCGCTTAAGAATATCTTGGAAGCAACATATTGGAGGTGCAACTCGGTGTTTGCATCTCATTACTTGAAGGACGTGCGCGTAACGTACGAGAAATGTTTTTCTCTAGGTCCGTTTGTGTCAGCGGATACGGTCCTGGGTATTGGAGTAAGCGCCAATCCTTAATTTTGTGTATGTAACCCTCTTGTTGGATACGTTCTTGACTCCCGGCTGGAAGAAGTGTCAGATGTCGCACAGGCGGCCGTCACTTCGGTTCAGTAAGGAACTCCAGTGGTATCTGACTTTTAGAGGGGTAAAAAATTTTTTTTTTGTACTTTAGTGTGTGCGTATTGACTGTGTTTTTCGAGTTATGGGTTGTTTGTGAAGAGTTTGGGGGATAACTCTTGGCAATCTTAGAACGAACACAGGTGTTAGGATCGGGTGATCGGGATCGGTTGTGTGCTCCTTAAATAAGGCGTGTTGTCATATAAGTGGATTAGCACCCATTGTCAAATGCCAGTCAGGCTCTGCCGAGTAAGAGGATAAGACCCCATCGACAAACCCACAAGAACTCTTGGCCACAGATCACTATCTCGCTAAGGCTCTTGAGGTGAAGCAGACTCTTTGGCAGTAGCCACGAAGTCTTCCACCTAATCAGGTAGGAACCAAGGTCTATAAATACCTACAACATATGTTGTTTACCTGTCTATTCAGTAGTTAGCTGTCTCTTACCCTCCGCCAAAGGGTGTCAATCAGCTAAGTGTATATCTGACAGGGAAGTTGAATGTATGAAAATGATATTGTTATGATACAATAAAGTTTCATACATACTTACCTGGCAGATATATACGATTGATGGCCCACCCAGCCTCCCCGCAGGAGACAGATGGAAGAGAGAAAATCTGATAGAAAACGGGAATGGTTCCTAGTCCTGCCACCCAGAGCAGGTGGTAGATCACCTGACCTACCTACCTACCTGTAGCGAGTGCCGCGAAATTTGAATTTCTGTCGGGGACGACGGAGTCTATTGCTAAGTATATATCTGCCAGGTAAGTATGTATGAAACTTTATTGTATCATAACAATATCATTTTTAATAAGGAATTTTTATTGTAACAGACGCCTCAGGCCGAGGGGTAGGAGGGGTACTACTTCAGCAATATGATGAACAGTTCTTTCCTATAGCTTTTTATTCATGTAAACTGAAGCTCTCTGAAAGTAAACTTGCAGTAATAGACAACGAAGGGCTAGGTATCCCATTAAGGTCCTTACTGACCATAAGCCCCTTACCGAGTTTTTCAAATGCTTTAATCACAGTCCCAAAAAGAACTCGGTGGCAAATGATCATTCAGGTCTTTGGAGCCAAGATAGGATACCTACCTGGGAAAGCAAATATCATAGCTGACGCATTATCCCGCAATCCCGCACCATACTGTAAGGAACCATTAGTTGGACTAAAAGATATAGAAACATCTGTGCATATTGTTAAAATCGTATCTGAACAAGAAAATTCGTTAACCCAAGAGACCGTGGTTGGAGCGCTGAACTGGTACAAACTGAACAAAGCAAGGGTCAGCAGTTAAGCAAAACAATAAAAGTTTTGAATGGAAATCCTAAAGCAAAAGTATATTTAAAGTATGTGCAGCAGAATTATGTAATCAAAGGTAATATTCTATGTAAGTCCGTGACGAGGGAAACCCGAAGCACACCGCAGGTGACTAACGACCAGGTAGCAGTACCAATCTCTTTTATACCAGTCGTCCTAAACTGGTTGTATTCTAATCCCTTACATGGTCATCCAGGGTTCTCTATTATGTCACAGAAAGCCAAATCATTATTTTACGGGTCTATAATGCTTACAGATATAAAAGAGCACACAACTAAATGTCACATTTATCATGAAAAAAAAAAGTTGGGGGGGACACACTAAGACACCTGTCAGTTTAGGGGCCTATCCCATGCCAAATCAACCCTTTGAAAGAGTACACATAGATTTATTAACAGGGTTTTACGAGTCTGACAGAAGAAATAAACATCTCTTAGTGTTAATAGTTGCCTTGACACGTTATACAGGATTAATAGCACTAAAAAAAAAAATGCAATTGGATGCTCTAGGAAATTCTATGAGTGCTACATCTGTAAACACGGAATTCCACACATGATAATCTCTGACTCGGGTGGTGTGATCAATAATAATTTCCTTAACTCGTTGTGTGAATTCCTTTGCAATAAGAAAATCAATACCATGTTTTATCACCCAGAGTCAATCAGTTTGGTAGAACGAGTAAATAGGTAAGTGTTAAATGTCCTACGAGTTACACTCGGGGGTTCTTGCGGTTTTAAGTACTCTTAATCATTCATATCATGTTTCTATAAAAATGACACCGCAAGTAACCTTATACGGTACGCCCGCTAGATCACTTTTCCACATACTCAAGCCAACCACTAATTTATCAAATATAAAGGATATTATGGATAAAAGTGTAAGCTGATATAATATCCTTCGTAAGAATTTAGAAGAGTTACAAATTATAATGAAAAGGAATCACGATAAAATCGCTAAACAAAACAAAACCATATGCAGTAGGTGAGCATAAAATATCAATTTATATATACGTAAAGGGTTGAACTATAACGTAACGCCTAAGTTTAGTAGCCCGTTCAGTATTCTTGGGATATTAACGACAAATAGGCTAAAAGTTCAAAACATCAAAACCTACTGACATACAGTTTGTTCCAATGGTTTATATTTGTAGTCAATGAAATAAAAAAAAAATTAAAGTAAGGAAGGCTAGAAGTGAAAATGTATACCTATATGAATAATCCTATATGAATCTTACAGGGTAAATAATATATATAATATTTGTATGGAAAATTTTTTTTTCATTAGTTTTGAATAAGGAATATCTAATTTAACATAAGTAATTACATATATTTTGCTATTTTGCAGGTGTAACGTGAAACTTATATTGTTTAAGTTTGGTACTGTTTTTCAGACATTTTTCTCGTGTGGGTGGAGTGTTAAAACAAAAAATATCCAATTTACACAAGCCTCTATCATTGAAAGAACTAGGGACGTATTTATTACAGAGAGTAACATAATTCTTGAAGTTTATTTGCGAGCAGTTTTTCTTGCCAGGAGATGACATCATTAATCTTAAAAGTGCCTTATTGCGTTTTGATGAATCGTTGAATCAATTGCACAAGCATCATCTTCCTTTTAACCCCGATAATCCGCTTGCACAGGCTTTGTCTGATGCTGTGTTGTTGTCTTGTGTTTGCAAAACAAGCCAACTGGAGTGGAATGCTTAGCTCGTGAACTTCATATGTGGATCATAGGTCACGGTAATGTATGTAGCCGTAACCCGTTCTTATTCGCGGCGCTCAATATTTTTGGGTCCGTTGCAAATTGTTTTAAAATGAATGAACAAAATAAGCGAATAGAATTTCTATAAAATCAAACTGAATTAATTTTTTCTTAACTTCACAGACAATTAGTCAATAAATCAGCTTTTGACATTGGTAAACGGGCGTTTTAGTAATATAAATCACATCATGGATATGCAATATTTACTTGTAACATTTGCATATTACAATTCAAAAGTAGATCATATTCATGGGAAAATGTCACATTTTCTGGAAAAAAAAATCCAAAGTTTATATAGGAATTAGCTACTAAGCAAGTTCTTTCATTGCATCTCTTGCCTATTAAAGTTTTAACATTAACCTTAGAGAATGCGCGCGAGAAACCTGGATAGGTTCACTCATTGTTCTAATGTCATGGGTAAAAAAGTTTGTACAGCTGACTCCTTTGAATTCCATAATATATCAGCAAATTCATGTGGGTTAGGTCTAGTCCATAACGGCTCCCTCCCTCACATACTTGAAGGTTGTCTGAAATTACTTGACCCTTTTGACAAGTATAAGTTCGCTTACAGGCTGATTTACGGAACCTAGCTACACCTCGCAGTCGAGGAGTTTCACGTCACATGCCCGGACGGATCATCTACAACTTCAAAACTGTTCGTTGCTGCGGACGGTTGCAGTGGAGTAACGACCACCTACAATGGTAACCCTTAAACGCCGATTGGACGTATTATACGTCGACATAAATTGACTGTTGGGTGCCGATTGGACATATGGTACATCGATATAAAAAGGTTTTTTAAAAATTCACGGAAAAATACTTATAGGCCTACCAGGCGAAAACTTTTGAATTACGCGCCTTGGGGGATGCTGGTCAAGGCGTTGTTTTGTTTACAATCATTACCCAGCTGCGCGAGCGCGAATTTCTTTCTTCTTGCACTAAAAAACATCAGCGACACATCTCAGAAATTATGGTTGTAGCTTTCATCAGTTTTGAAATATTTTTATATAAATAACGATAAGTGCCAAAATTTCAACCTTCGGTCAAATTTGACTCTACCGAAAGGGTCGAAAAACGCAATTGTAAGCTAAAGCTCTTATATTCTAGTAATATTCAATCATTTACCTTTATTTTGCAACAAATTCGAAGTCTCTAGCACAATATTTTGACTTATGGTGAATTTATGAAAAAACTTTTTTCCTTTCGTCGGCGCGGTAACTCTTCCGAAAAAATCATAAATTTTTTCGTCCGATTGTCGTAATGTTTGCACCATTTTAAATTAGCCGTTACATAAAGTTTTATATATGGAAATGTGCACAATTTCATGTAGAATACAACCAAAAACAATCCATGGTTGCAGCTTTTATCAGTTTTGAAATATTATGATATAAATAACGATTAGTGCCAAATTTCAACCTTCGGTCAACTTTGACTCGACCGAAATGGTTGAAAAACGGAATTTTAAGCTAAAACTTACATTCTAGTAATATTCAATCATTTACCTTTATTT
This sequence comes from Macrobrachium nipponense, assembly GCF_015104395.2. Classification (NCBI taxonomy): domain Eukaryota; kingdom Metazoa; phylum Arthropoda; class Malacostraca; order Decapoda; family Palaemonidae; genus Macrobrachium; species Macrobrachium nipponense. The sequence goes on along the minus strand of NC_061109.1, from coordinate 103,047,684 downwards.
TGCAACAAATTGGAAGTCTCTAGCACAATATTTCGATTTATGGTGAATTTATGAAAAAAAAAAAAAAATTCCTTACGTCCACGCGGTAACTCTTCCGAAAAAAATCTGAAATTTGTTCGTCCGATTGTGGTAATGTTTGCACCATTTTAAATTAGCCGTTACATAAAATTTTATATATGAAAATGTGCGCAATTTCATGTAGAATACAACTAAAAATAATTGAAGGTTGTAGCTTTTCTCATTTTCGAAATATTTGCATATAAATCACGATAAATAGAAAAAGAACTACGTTTGGTCAACTATGACTCTACCAAAATGGTGAAAAAATGCAATTGTAAGCTAAACCTCTTACAATCTAGTAATATTCAGTCATTTATCTTCATTTTGAAACAAATTCGAAGTCTCTAGCACAATATTTAGATTTATGGTGAATTTAAAAAAAAAAAAAAACTTTCCTTCCCTCCGCAGGTGGATTCTCCTTCGCAAATTTCCGAAATGCGTATGTCGCATTCTCGTAATATTTGCTCCGTTTCATATTAGGCGTTTCATAGTTTTATATATGAAAATGTACGCAATTTCATGTAGAATACAACAAAAAATAATTGAAGGTTGTAGCTTTTCTCATTTTCGAAATATTTGCATATAAAAAATATATAAAAAAATTAGACATTTGGTCAACTTTAACTTGTCCAAAATGGTTGAAAACTGCAATTGTAAGCTAAAACTCTTACAGTATAGTAATATTCAATCATTTATCTTCATTTTGAAACAAATTGGAAGTCTCTAGAACAATATTTCGATTTTGGTGAATTTTTGAAAAAAACATTTTTTTACGTCCGCATGTTACGAGTTCATGCATCATTTTGTGATAATATTTTGTCTGTGTTGCTTTGATCGTTTTACAATGTGTTATATACCAAAATGATCGCAATTTAGTGTACAATACAATGAAAAAAAATTAACTCGTTAGCTTTAACCGTTTTGCTCACAGCTCGATTTGAATAAAATTACATATGAAATTTTGTTTTCGCACTATCATATATCGCATTATTTATATATGATAATGATATTTTTTCATTTCTGATGGTTGCATACTAAACTTCAGGCAATGACAAAAAAAGGAGCCAAAAATGAACTCTTAATCTTGGAAACTAAGCGTGCTGTGATTTTTTGAAAAAAATATTTTTTCCCACTTCGGCGCTCACTTCGAGACCCCTCCGGCATACGGGAGACGATTTTTATTATAGCCCTTCAGCGTTAAAGGGTTAAGGGAATAAGCACCATCATAAGTGAACAGGCTTATTTCGTGGATTTCCCTGGACCGTCACCCGTATCCCAGCATTAATTTAGTTTTTTAATGTGGAGGTGGTCCAGCAGCTGTCGGAATTGACTACAAAGGAACATAATTCCCACACTTACAACCAAGGAGGGTATTCAACTCTACGTTTTGCTGGCGCAGTCCTTGTGTTGGGGATGATTTTAATCATCGTGTATGTATTTGTATGGCATAGGATGCAGAGAAGAAGTATGGATGATCAAACAGAACGTCTGACCCTGCCTAGACAATTTTCCGTTGTTTTTAGAACCATTTGGAATTGGCCATTTCATTTGTCTCTTGGAGGTTGTCTGGTACTGTGTAAAGTGCGAAAAGTTGTTTGAAACGCTAGTTAAATGTGTAGTAGGTATCTCCTTGGCTAATGTATTCCATATATAAAGTATCAGTAAAGGATCAGAATCTGTATCAGTATCATATATTAAGTATCAGTAAAGAATCAGAATCCGTATCAGTATCACAATCATTATATATCTATCAGCATGCTTATTTGAAGAATATAGAAGTTAAACAACGAATCAACATATATATGCGCGTGTATGCACTAGGAATCTATTTAAAGTGCACCCAGATTAATCACTTAGATTAGTCACTTATGTTAATCATTTGTATTAAGTGCACATATATTGATCATATTTATTTGAATCAATATATATATAAATAAATCAGGTAGCCTATAATCAATCTGTTACCTTGTATCTTACCACTAATTGCAGTTAATATATGATTTTTATCATGTAATCTTTATGTTATGCAATTATCAGAAGAACATTAGTATTTTCTGTAGTATATGTATCCTCATGAGTAGAAGTGTAAAACTGTATCATTATATATCACGTGATCACTATTATTTACTATTATTATCATATGCATATGTCTTATACCTTATACGTGAATCTGTATTTGTGTACACCATGAATTTTTTTTTACTTATAAGTATTTTCTATATATCTGATTTTTTACATATAACCAATTGAATATCATTCCTTAACCACTTGTTGGTAATTATGAGTTAACTATATATTCACATTAATTCATGTATCACACTCCTATGGGTCAAATGCAAGTCAAACTTCATGCCTGAGTTATGTTCAGTGTGGTTTTGTAGCCGACCGAGCAATTATGTAAGTGTTTACATATAAGTGAAGAATGTATGTGACATTCCATATTTAAAAAAAAAAATCTATGTTGTTAATTAAACCAATGACTCAAGGGGTCATACAGGAACTTGCAGTGTGTGATAAACATGATTAATGAAATGTTGACAAAGCTTGACGTTGTTGTATCAGCGTCCTAATTTGTAGATACCTGTAGTCATCATATCCATTGTTGTGTGAAACGTCAACAATGCTTTCGCTTGAGGAACCGTGCTACGTGACTTTTGTCACATATGTTCATCTGTGTGTATGTTCGTATGTTGAGCTAAGGTTTGCTCACCTATGATCTTGTACCCCCTGATCCCAACTCCTTGACGAGGTGGGGGGCTTAGGGATCCACTGCAGAGAGAGTATGCCCCTTTATGCCTACACTCTCTGCTGTGGATCCAAATGAACATTGAGACCTTTAACTCCTTTACTCCTCCTCTTATAAATTTTCCCCTTTCCCTTCTTCTTTGTTGACGACCTTGGCATGGTTTTGGACTATTTAATTAACTGCTCTTTTAACTTGATGGAGGGTGGAGTTGGACGGCATGCCACTCCACCCGTAAAACTAGAGTACCTGACATGGTCGAGCGAGTGGAAATTTTTATGTCGAGCCATGCCCACAGTGCTGGGTCCGATCTCATGGAACTGACGACCCTTAAGGCACTGTGGGTATGGCGTATATCCAGGTGAGTGTCCCAGGGCAGTTACCACAATGTAACAGTATTGCTTCTCCCTCAGTTGGGCCTCCTTGGTGAGAGGGATCTCATCCTGGACGAAATATTTAATCTTTATATATGGAAACTAAAACAAAAACCCCTACGACTTCTGGCATGGCAATGGACTATTCTCCGGAAAACCCAGGAAATGAAGAACAGGCTGGTATTAAAATTCTAATACCATACAAGCCACAAAGAAAAAGCAAATTTAGAATTGACCCAACCTTGACTCACTTCGACTCCCTCTTTGGGAGTGGAAGTTGGTCAAGGTTCTTGACCTTGGAAACTGATAGAAAAATATTTGCATCAAGATTGGAAAATTATTTTGTTAAGTAGGCACCCAACCTCAGAAATGTCATTTAGACAAATAAAAGACCAGGTGTGGTTAATAGAAACCACTACAAAAAAACCAATCTGAAAACTATTTAACTATAAAGAACAATGATAATATAAATGTAAAGATAAGGAAACATGATAGTATGAACAGCATACAGGGTACTGTAGTACTTCCTAAAAGTGAGGAACCAATTGAAAAAAATATTTTGCTTGATTTCCTTAAAAAAGGTACAACAACGTGCAAGATTGTGAAATATACAGTTTAGCCTGTAGACAAAATAAGGAAAATACATTGAGAATAGCAAAAATAAAATTTTGAAGGCCAAGAACTACCTTTCAAAATTAAAATCATGGGCCAAAACAGAACTGAGACCGTATGTTCCAAAGCCACTACAGTGCCAAAATTGTAGTAAATAAGAACATACATGGAAAAATTGCAGAAATAAAACTATATGTGCGTATTGTGGATCCGACGAACATACCACGCAGTTTAAGTGTGGTGAACCAAAATGTGTGAACTGTGGCCAAAATCGCCATGCTAGGTCTAAGGAGTGTACGTATTATATATACAACACAAAATTAAAATTACTTGAGGAGAGATCAGAAATGCCAATTAGAGAAGTCAAACTAGAGTTGAGAGTTAGAGGAATGCATGATCCTGCTAGGAAGCAAATGTTCTCTACTGCATTAAGCTCAAGGAATGTAACAAAAATGAATGGAATTAAGTAACAAGCCCCCAGTAGATAAATCTGAAGAAAAAATAACTTTACAAGAAACTAATATAGCAAGAAATCAAGAAACTTGTGCAGATATATGTTCAAATTCATTTGAGATATTAAGGGAAATGGAAACACAAGAAAATGATACATGTATCACTGAAACATCACCAGATAGTTATGAGCTGGAAGCTAAAGATAAAAAAAGGCCTTTAGAGAAAACTCCACCCAAAACCAAAAAGCCAACAATTATTAGAGAGGTATCTGTTAAAGTAAAGACCAAGGATCCAAAAAAAGTGCACAGACCAGAAAATGATAAGAACATACCTTTGTCTCTTAAAGTAATAATAAAAGAAATGGATGGAAATACCCAGAACAATAAAGAAATAATAGAGGAGAACACCATAGACAAAAATGATTTTTGTGAAGGGAGAAGAGATTACTCCTTCACCAGTAATTGGTGCACTAAGAGTAAATGAAAAAAGGAAGACACATAAAAACACTTGTGGATGTAATGAATGTTTCATCAAATTATGCAACAAAGACAGAAACATAACAAAAGACAGTTTAACAAACACTATACAAAATTTTATAAATATATATAGAAGTAAAGAAACAACTAGTCTAGAGACTCACCATAAAGGCTGTATGTGCATTGGACATCTAATGTCCTATAAGGAAAAACAATTAAATGTTGTAATAAAGTTTTAGAAAAAATGCAAATAGATAAACCACAAAAAGAAAGTAATTCTTGAACTCTCTCAACATAATATTTTCAATAATTATATAATACAATGGAACATAAATGGTTATGTCAAGAAAACAATATCAACAATCGGTAAATATACCTTAGTATCTACATCTAGAGAAGAAGAAGGAAATTTAGGTACTGCTATATATGTACATAACAAACTACGTTATGACAGGGTACCTGTAAACTTTGCTGACTTGCAAATATCAAGCATTAAAATATGAATAAAAAACTATAATTATGTAATTTATAACATATACTACAACCAACCTAACAAAAATTATGACATAGAAAAACTTAAGGATTTGTTTGGCAATGGCAGAGAACCTGCATTGATAGTAGGGGATTTTAATGCTCACAACCCGACATGGGACTGTAACTGTACAGTCTAAATAGAGCAGGGAGTAAAATGGAAGAGTTCATGGAGTCAAACGACATGTGCTGTATAAATGATGACGAAATTAGTACATAGTTTTCGAAAACACATGGAACATTTTCTTCAGTAGATCTAACTCTTTGTACAACAAATATAGTAGACAGAATAGATTGGAATATAGTTAATGATTTGCACACCAGTGATCATTTCCCAATATTAATATCCTTATTAAATAATAATCCTGCAAAACTTGCTCCTCATTATAACATTAATAAAGCAGATTGGGAGAAATATGAAATGCACACAAGAAATATCCAACCATTTGAATATTTAAAAGACCATAATGAAACTAACAAAATTCTTGTTGATTTCATTAAAAAGGCTGTGGTCAAGCAATATCAAAGTCAAAGCCCCATCCAACAAAGTACAAAGATGTATATTATAATACAAGCACAAGAAGATATATATTATAATAGAAAATTTAATATGGAAGAGTTGGAATATGCTCTCTCGAACAGCAATAAATCTGCTCCTGGAGGTGACAATATTTGCTTTGAGATGATCGACCACTGAGCACCTCTGGCAAAATCATACTTATTACAATTTTATAATCATTTATGGCTTCAGAATTTATTTCCTGATGAGTGGCGTAAAGCTATAATAATTCCTATCCCCAAACCTGGAAAGGATCCAAGCAATGTTAATAATTACAGACCAATACCTCTAACAAGTTGCTTATGCAAATTACTTGGAAAGATGGTAAATGCTCAACTAGCATGGCACATTCGAGAAAACAAAGTGTCAACTTCCACTCAATTTGGGTCACAGTGTAACAGGTCTACATTGGATTCTCTCTCTATCCTAGAAGACCATATACGCAGAGGATTTGAGTGAAAACAGATAACTGTAGCAGTCTTTTTTTGATATAGAAAAGGCTTATGACACTACATGTAGGTATCCTATATTAAAATTTTTACAAAATAACGTCCGTGGACATTTATCCATGTTCATCCAAAGTTTTCTAACGTATTGAAGTTTTCAGGTGAAAATTGTTGATGCTTTGTCCAGAACATTCCCACTTGAAAATGGTGTTCCACAAGGAAGTGTCCTTAGTGGCACACTATTTACCTTAGCAATTAATTAAATTAGTAAAAATCTACCCACTGGAATTAAAAGCAACCTTTATATGGATGATTTTGCCATATATTATTCAGCATCTCGCATTAAACATGCAGAGCTTATCATTAACAAATCTATAATAAAAATAGATGAATGGACCTCATCTGTAGGATTTAGATTATCCATAAATAAGACTCAAGCAGTTATATTTTATAAAGATAAAAGATGGAAGAAAGGTGAAGAAATAGATTTGAAAATCAGAAGTCAAAGTATACAAATTGGTCAAACTGCAAAATTTTTAGGATTAGTATTTGATTCTCGCTTGAATTGGAATGCCCACATAACATATGTGAAATCGAAGTGTAAAAGAGCATTGAATCTAATTAGAAAATTATCAAACACTAATTGGGGAACTGATAGACAAACCCTTACATTACTATATAAAGCAACAGTGCTGTCTATCATTGACTACGGAAGTGAAATATACGGCTCAGCTTCAAACTCAGTTGTGAAAATGTTGGACCCAGTTCATAATGAAGGACTTAGAATATGTACAGGAGCTTTTAAATCATCACCAACCTCTTCTTTACAGGTTGAATGTGCTGAACTACCTCTCTCTCTCCATAGAGAGTTAGTAACGATGAAAAGTGCCCTAAGAATTCAGTCAAGTGATTCACCAACCAAAATATTATTTGAACTAAGGGATGTATTTATTAACCCTTAAACGCTGAAGCGGTAAAAAAAAAAAATGTCTCCCGTGTGCCGGAGGTGTTTCAGAGTGAGCGCGGAAGTGGAAAAATTATTTTTTTCAAAAAATCACAGCGCGCTTAGTTTTCAAGATTAAGAGTTCATTTTTGGCTCCTTTTTTGTCATTGGCTGAAGTTTAGTATGCAACCATCAGAAATGAAAAAAATTATCATTATCATATATAAATAATGCGATATATGATAGCTAAAAAACGAAATTTCATATATAATTGTATTCAAATCGCGCTGTGCGCGAAACGGTTAAAGGTAACAAGTTACTTTATTTTTTGTTGTAATGTATACTAAATTGCAATCATTTTGGTATATAACACATTGTAAAACGATAAAAGCATAAAATATTATCACAAAATGATGCATGAATTTGTAACGCGCGGACGTAAACAAATATTTTTTTCAAAAATTCACCATAAATCTAAATATTGTCCTAGAGACTCAATTCCTTTCAAAATGAAGACAAATGATTGAATATTACTATACTGTAAGAATATTAGCTTACAAATGCAGTTTTCGACCATATCTGACGAGTTAAATTTGACCGAATGTAGAATTCTTTTATATATATTTTTTATATGCAATTATTTCAGAAATAAGAAAAGCTACAACCTTCAAATATTTTTCGTTTTATTCTACATAAAATTGCAGTCATTTTTATATATAAAACTCTATGAAATGCCTAATATGAAACGGAGCAAATACTCCGAGAATTGGACGTACGCATTTCAGAGATTTGTGGCAGAGAATCCGCGCGCGGAGGGAAGGAAAAATTTTTTTTTTAAATTCACCATAAATCTAAATATTGTGCTAGAGACTTCGAATTTGTTTCAAGATGAAGATAAATGACTGAATATTACTAGACTGTAAGATTTTTAGCTTACAATTGCGTTTTTCGACCATTTTGGTAGAGTCAAAGTTGACCGAACGTGGTTTTTTTTCTATTTATCGTGATTTATATGCAAATATTTCAAAAATGAGAAAAGCTACAACCTTCAATTATTTTTTGTTGTATTCTACATGGAATTGCGCACATTTTCATATATAAAACTTTATGTAACGGCTAATTTAAAATGGTGCAAACATTACCACAATCGCACGTATGATTTTTCGGAAGAGTTACCGCGCGGACGTAAAGAAAATGTTATTTTTTTCATAAATTCACCATAAATCGAAATATTGTGCTAGAGACTTCCAATTTGTTGCAAAATGAAGGTAAATGCTTGAATATTACTAGAATATAAGCGTTTTAGCTTACAATTGCGTTTTTCGACCATTTCGGTAGTCAAAGTTGACCAAAGGTTGAAAATTCGTCACTTATCATTTTATATATGAAAATATTTCAAAACTGATAAAAGCTACAACCATGGGTTGTTTTTAGTTGTATTGTGCATGAAATTGCGCACATTTTCATATATAAAACTTTATGTAACGGCTAGTTTAAAATGGTGCAAACATTACCACAATCTCATGTATTTTTTCGGAAGAGTTACCGCGCGGACGTAAGGAAAAAAGTTTTTTTCATAAATTCACCATAAATCGAAATATTGTGCTAGAGACTTCCAATTAGTTGCAAAATGAAGGTAAATGATTGAATATTACTAAAATATAAGAGTTTTAGCTTACAATTGCGTTTTTTTACCATTTCGGTAGAGTCAAAGTTGACCGAAGGTTGAAATTTTGGCACTTATCATTATTTATATAAAAATATCTCAAAACTGATAAAAGCTACAATCATGAGTATTTTTTTGTTGTATTCTACATAAAAATGCGCACATTTTCATATATAATACTCCATGTAACGGCTAATTTAAAATGGTAAAAAAATTATGTCAAAGTGACGAAATAATTTCCGAGATGTGTCACAGATACTTTTTAGTGCGGCAAGAAAGAAATTCGCGCTTGCGCGCCTGGGTAATGATTGTAAACAAAACAACACCTTGATCCGTGAACTCCCAGCGTCCCCCAAGGCGCGTGATTCAAGAGTTTTCGGCTCTTAGGCCTAAAAGTATTTTTCCGCGAATTTTAAAAAAAACTTTTGTATGTCGACGTAAAATACGTCCAGTCGGCACCCGAGAGACAAAAAATGTCGACGTAAAATACGTCCAGTCGGCGTTTAAGGGTTAACAGCCTATGTCATCAATTTCAGCTTTGGGCCTACCGATGGGTCTTCAGGTGATGACTGCCCCCGATCATTCTCTGTCAGCCATCCAGAATAAGTTAGACAGCATTTTGGGCTTTATTCAATCTGCGGCGCCCCCTATCCTCTTGTAGAGACCTTATCACCTATTTCTTCAGCTGAAGAAGAAGAGAAAGGAGAAGAGGAGGATAAAGAGTCTTCTCTCACTGCCTACAAAGCCTTGCTTTATACTTTGTAGACAATTTTTCAGATTCATTCTCGCCAGTAACCCCCACGTCTCCAGTGTCTTATTACATGAGGGACAACCAGGAAGACTACAGGAAATTACCGAAGCTAGTACTGTCCTTTTTGGCTCAAAAAGCGTTAAGGAAATTACCCTTTGGCTTGAGGATAAGAGGGATCAAGGCAAGGTCAACTTCTACTTCCCTCCTTCTCGTCTTTCAACTAGGAGACACTTGTGTTATGAAACCGGAGAAGCTTTCTCTTTGGGTGTGTCTTCCTCCGCCCAGGGAGACTTCTCTGTGCTTATTGACTCGGCGAGAAGATCGGATTTCAACTCTGCCAAGATAATGTTTACAGTGTCAGAATTAGACCACCTCATTAAGAATATCTTTAAGGTATTTGAAATTTCTAGTTTCCTGGACTAGACAGTAGGAGCCTTGGGACGTAAACTGAAGAGCTATTCAATGTTGAGTGAGGGAGCTTTTACAGACATTTCGGGAGTGATCTCCTGTTTAGATAAGGGGATTAGAGACGGTTCCACGGAACTAGCCTCTCTCTTCATGTTAGGTATCTTAAAGAAGAGAGAACTATGGTGTTCTTTTACATCCAAAGGAGTATCTCGTACCCAAAAGTCTGCCTTGTTATATTGGCCCTTGGATAAGAAGCACCTGTTCCCAGAAGAGACAGTAGTGCTAGTTGCCTCCGAATTGCAGAAGAAATCAACTCAGGATCTTCTCTCGCATTGCACTAAACGGACTAGAGAAAATATCCCTAGTGTACGCCCCTCGCCAGCCAGCTGAGGACAACCCTTCGGGGCAGGGGATTCGGTAGATATTTCCCAAGATCAAGGGGCAGAGCACGTTTTACCCTTAAATCTATTAAAAAATCCTCAACCAACCCCTCGACTAAGAAGTAGTGTGTCAGTCCTTCGTGCGCCAGTAGGAGTGAGGCTCCATCAGTTTTGGGAAGGATGGGAAGCAAGACGGGTGGAACCTTGGATCGTAAAGGTTTTAAGAGAAGGATACGATATTCCATTCAAGAGAAAGCCGCCATTATCAGGCTCTCCAATAGCTTTGACAGCTTACTCAGAAAATTCAAAGAAGTTCATCGCCCTTTCGGAAGAGGTTTCGTCTCTCTTGCAAAAGAAAGCAATAGAGTTAGTAGAGGAGCCACTAACACCAGGGTTTTACAATTGTCTGTTCGTTGTCCCCAAGTCATCAGGGGGATGGAGACCCGTATCGGACGTAAGCACTCTGAACCTTTATGTGCAAAAGACAAAGTTCAAGATGGAGACGAATCAGTCTGTCCTTTCATCAATCCGTCAAGGGGATTGGATGATCTCCATCGATATGGAAGACGCATATTTTCACATCCCAATACACCAAAACTCAAAGAGGTTTCTGTGTTTTGTCTTCAGGGACAAAATATACCAGTTCAGAGCTCTGTGTTTCGGGCTTTCGACCGCACCACAAGTGTTTACCCGAGTGCTAGCTCCCATTGCGAAATGGTTACATCTAGTTGGGATAAGGATATCCCTTTACTTGGACGATTGGCTTCTCCGGTCACAAACAAAGGAGAGGTGCACGGAGGACCTTCAGAAAACCCTGACTTTAGCTCAGGACCCCTGTCAGGAATTAGTCTATTTGGGGATGAGGATCAGCTCAGTGAGTTTTTGGGCTTTTCCATCCCCACAAAGAATCGAGTCGTGCCTACAGAAGGTAGTGCAAAGGAATGGATAAGTCTTTTGGGCACTCTATCCTCAATATCGATTTAAAAAAAAGTGCAAATTAGTGATCGATGTTTAAAATGTGTATGAAAATGTATTACACACAGGGTATTTTTATTTCTGTGCAGAAATATGATAAAAAGGCAGCTTTTGAAACTGCCCTTCAAGTTATCAACTACGATGTTTTTTCATGTTCGATCTTGTATGCCGCCGTCTGCTGCTCTTCTGAAAATATGAGTTAAAAAGAGTGCAAATTTAGCGATCGATGTGTCGATTTTTTAAATGTTTATGCTTCTATGTTTAAAATGTGTATGAAAATATATTACGTAAAGATATTTTCATTTTTGTACATAAATAAGATACAAATTAAGTCAGCCTTTGTACGCTCCACGTTGTCAGGGGATGTTTTTTCATGTTCATTCTTGTCCGCCACTGTTCCGAAAAATGCATGGTGTTATTTTATTAATTATGCATCTTTTCCATAAATCCTTTAAAAAGTTATGCATAATTTCACTGTATCCAAGAATATTGTATCTATTCTCATATTATTGTATTATAAAATACTACGGCAAATTTAAGCCAGTATTCCGTGGAGCGGCCAATGTTGTGGTTTGAAATCAGCTGATGAATACGAGTTTGTTTCACCATAACTCAATTCTGAGTGAATTCACTTGCTTCTAGTTAGCATAAACGAATATCTAGATACTTGACTTATATGAGACAAGGTTATTTTTCCTTATACAACGTGTTTTTAGGTGGAAATATTTATTGAATATGTCTCGTTGTGAATGTGAACTACTTTTTTTTTCATTAAAAGATTACGTTGGCGGCATGTTTATTGCGTAAAAAATTACGTGATTCTGTTCGCAATAATCCTTTATATCATCGTAATACGAACTTTACATCATTTATCTTATATCGGCGTTAAACCAACAGTAAGATGTGTTCTTTCAAGCACAGTAGTTTTTATTAAAATTATTTTATCCCAATTTTGTGTTTGATGGCATACATTTACCGCAGTTTTATCCTTGTTGCCGATGTACAATAATAGTCATTAGCAGCTTCAGTTATAACTAGGTTTTCTCAGCTTCAGTTATAACTAGGTTTAAATTTAACAGTATATTTCCCGATTGATCTTTGATCCATATTGATCTTTGATCTAGAGCGAATAAAGTTATTACATTAAGATATCTCAGTTCTATTCTATACATAACGCCATTTATAACAACTACGGTAATAGTTTAATAGTAGTACAATGATTGAAATACAAGCCAAACGGATGTTATCCAGTTCGGTTGTACTTAGGAAAAAAAAAGTTGTTTCTCGTTCGGTTGTTCATGGCTGTACACGTTCACGCAACGAGTATAACGTTAAAACCATACTTTCATCATAATCTTTTGCTGTTATTGAACTTATGTAACTAGAAGATGGATAAAGTTAGGCCATTGTAATTTGATCTCTCATAAAATCGGAAAATCATAAGACTAATGATCGTAACTTGAACACTACAGCTACCTGTACACTGTATAAACTTTATTATATCTTTGCATACTCTAGACACCCAAAGGATTAAAGCTAGGCTTTTTTCACTTTGCAGTATTTACAATGCTATAATGTACTATAGATTTTACTGTACAGTACTACTGTACAGTAAAATCTATAGTACTGTACTGCATAAATATAATTTTACTTATTACGCCATTGTGGGATTACGGTGCCTTTGACTGGTCTAGAGTTTCGAAAGAAGGTGTGCGGTGGCCGTAGGCTTTAAAATCGCTTAGTGTTGAAAATCACTCGGCGTCGGCGGCCAGGAACGGAACCCCTGCCGCTAACCGAGTGCCGCCTGTAGTTACATGATCAAAGCCCGCCCTCCTCCCCTCACATGGATAATAGGGCATAAACAACTGATTTTTGGATGGTGTTGGTTCCTCACTCCCCCGATAGTGGGCGGGGGTATCACCTGACCAAAACAAACTAGCGCCTCCGTGAATTTCAAAAATTCTAGCTGCCGACGGTTTTAGAAACTATAGCTATGTAACTAATTGGTAAGTATACATAAAATCTTATTTTATCATAAAAAAGTCATTTTTTTTTAAACCTGAAATTAATACTGTGATCAGGTAAAGCATAGGCTACCTATTTGAACCTAGAACAAATTGTAAGTCATGTGAGAGAGCATTTGAACCTTGCGCACCAAGACTAGGCTATACAACTAAATACCACTTGAAGTGAGGATCATACAAGAAGAAAGCAAATTTAAAAAAAGAACTAGGGTAAATGACCGAGCTGTAATATAGTGGTCACCTCTCCCAAAACATGACCACCTTTCCCAAAAAGTACTTTAATTTGCTGCCATGAGCATCAGACAAGAGTTGTGGCCCATCCAGGAAGCACAACATGACCTCTATACTCATCTCAAAAGTAAGTGTTTTCTCCTAAAACACTTACTTTTGAAATAATGGCATAATTCGAGTGCTCTTTGGGAAGTGACCACAGGGTTGTATAGTTGGGAAAAATACAAGTTACTTTTAAAAATGTTGATTTTTGGACTGCTGAAGTAGAAATTTTTCAGCTATGTAAGTTACTGCTTGGTAAGTATGTTATGTTAAACTTAGTTTTATCATTAAAATGTCATTTTTACGAACATCAGTATGTAGTAGTTTGGATATCAGATTATTTTTAATTAATTTTTTGACAGTGTTGTTTTATAGGTAAAAAAAGGAAACAAAACAATACATTTATGGAAAGTGTATATTTAAAGTATAATGGATATTTCTTCTCAGCTCTAGAGATCTGAAGAGTCATAAAAGGTACCTTGTGATATAAATAACATATAAACATCATTCATACGTTACGTTTTTCACTTTGCTATATATTTGGAACCATCATCTGACATGACATAAGTATAAGTAGATTTCCACAATAACATACCCTTCAGTATCAGACCCCCTCTAGAGATGGAATACAGTAGTACCTGCAATCAGGCAAATTTTGGTAAGATAAGGTACGTAACTGATCTGGATGAAATGACAAGGATTGAATGATCACTTTATAGTAGTGTATGAATTAGGGGAGTTATGGGTGGGTGTTGCTTAGCACTGAGAGTTAATAAGGATATGGATTTTGGTGCTATTTTTTCTCTTATATCCTTTGTAATACCGATTTGCAGTGAACATCCTTTCGAGATCTAGTAATATCTGGCATCCATTGTGATTGTGCTGCAGCAGTCGATTAAGTGTTTCTAATATGATGGCTTTGTGGTGTAGAAATGTAGTGCTTTAGAAATGTAGTGCTTTACTTCATCTCGTCTTGTGCCTTCTTGATAATTACTGTGTATATATTCATTATTTGCAGTCACCTTTGCATTCTGTGTTAGGTTTTCATTACATTTTTTCCCAATAATTTGTGTTAATATATGTACAGATTGTCTGTTAAATGTGATAAACTGTCCAAATACTATTGCTTTATATATTGTAAGTGAAGTTTCAGTGCTAGCAAAATGTAAAAACTGTGGTAACAGAAACTTACCACTAACAAACCTCAAACCTTAGAGTACATTTTGGAGAGAATGTGCTCTGTTGTAGTATACTATACATAATATAAAAAATAGTCTCTTTTCTTACTTTGTACTTATTTGAACCCTTTACCAAATACTACAGCAGTACTGGAAAAGTACATATTTGGTAACATGGTGTAGTAAGCCAGATTATTCAGGTTTCGTAAATAGCCCAGTTCCAAAGAAGTAGAACATGATTATATTGAATGAATTCCATAGTAGTACTGTATATGGAAAATATATTATACTCTATAACCTACTATATTTTAGAAATGATAATTTTATTAACCCTTAAGGGACGGACTAAATATACATAATAAGCACACCCCCAGACTGCTGAAACTTTAAGGTTGGCAAATAAAAAAAAAATCAATGGAAAGAGGAAGATATGCAAATGCACATGTTATACAAAAAATTATCAAAATTTTTCTGTATGTTCTATTGGGAAGTTGAAAATGAATAGTACGATGGCATAGAGGCAGAGCGCCTGGACGGTTGGTGTAGATTAAGCCAGCTTTGTACTGGCACGGGCTCTTGCTTCTTAGCAGCCTGTAAGCCTGGACTGGGGACTGGTGCTTGACAAAATAAATAGCTGTACGAGAAAGATTCGAGCAGCTAGGCGCCTATACCTGGTGCTCATCATGAAAATCGGTACTATTCTGATGAGTGTCTAGGTTACGACGGGTTTGTCTTACGACGTTCCGAGGTTAATGCACTTTTCAATTATATTCGTCAGAAATTATTTCCAGGGTTACAGCACCTACAACGCTGATCTGGCAGGAGAAATATGACAGCAAAAATGAAAAATAATCAATATTTGAAGGATTTTTTGATGACAAATGCAATAAGAATGCAGTTTACATAGTTTTGAATGCACCCAAAGCATTAAAACTAAGGTTTTCTTAGAATTTTTACCGATGTTTTGGCTTACGACGATTTTTGGCTTATGACGCGTCTCAAGAACGGAACCCCTGTCATAACCCGGGGACTGCCTGTATTGAAAAGGCTCACACATACCAACGTAGGAAAAGAGTTCAAATCCACTTCTGTGAACTAAAAGTCGGTATCTGTACATGTAAGTGCATGAGGTGTGTGTGAGTTGACACACTAGATTCGAATGTCTGGGAGGACCAGCTATTGGAAACAAAAGGTCATTACGATGCTTCCAACATCTAAGTGCTAATACAGGACGTCCAAGATTAGTACTAATTAAGTAAAATAAGTAACCTTTCTTTAATTCAATGACTACTGATGACCAATTCGACTGACGGGGAAATAAAACTCCCATTGGACTCCCTCAGACAAATCAGCTGAGTCACGAGTCGAACATCAACCGAGTCGAATCAGCCGAGTCTCGAGTCAAAAAATAACAGTCGGGTCTGCAGTCACGAGTTGAATGAACATAGACTGTGAGGAGTTGGACACGCAGGACTGCAAGGGTGCGATGCTTCATTGACCGAAGAATTGATACCTCTTCAGAGGTTGAGAAACCAAAAAATCATGTCATCGACATGATCTATTGGGTGACAAACTATTGGAATAGGACTACAACTGTACACTGTCACTGATATGCCTTTCCAGCGACGTTGGGTGGAAACCTACACTACACTCATGACAAGTTTGACCGAGGGGGAAAAAAATCCTTCTTCACTTCACATCTATCAAGAAGCCTTTTCAATGGTGGTCTGCCAATACCTGGGAAAAGCTACAGGTTCGACTGAGGTGGTAACTACCTGGGGCAACCCCCTCGGACTCCCTTCGACTACCAGTATGTCTCTCCTAGGCTGTTGTTGGCCATGAGAAGGAGCAGGACAGTGACTAAGTCCAAGAAATCCGAGAGGCCAGATATAGTCACCTCCTCTGACACATCCAGAAAGACGCCTTTCCGGCGGTTGTCTGTCGATACCTAGGACCAACAGCCGGTTCAACTGAGGGAGTGACTATCTATATTTCAAGAATTACTTTAAAAGTACGTAATCATTAACGGGTAACTTAATGTCGCCTAATCTCGGTAAGTAAATAAATCCAAAAGTTTTGGGATAAAAAAATTGATAACTTTTAGAATTACTTTAAGGTAATCATTACCTTCGATTTTAGAATACTAGTCTATATCCGGTGAACAATAGAAGGGTAAAAGAATTGTTCTAAGGTAACTGTTACTGGCACGGTGGCTTGTTATTAGCTCATGGCCGGTAAACAAATTCTAATTCTAAAAACGAAAGTTTGGCGCCTGAAGTAATGAAGTAACATCAAGATTAGTTACTGAAGGCAATACTTAACCGACGACTTACGTTAAGCCCAGTAAGTAAAAAAAATATGCAAAAGTATCTGATCTACTTAAATAGTGATCCCTTCAAGAACTATCTATAAGGCCATTATTCCTGGAGACTGCAAATATCTGGCTAGATGTTAATCTGAACAAAATAAACAAAAAACAAGACTCATCCTGCTCGAAGGCTATGAATGCATTCTGGTGGCTGTAACACTACTGAAATCCGGTGATATTATAACCAGAAAATAAGAACAAGCTGCTGTAAGTACTCAGTGTTTCGTCGAGCGCGGCGGGAAACAGAAAGACGTGATTAGCTAAGTTGTTCCTAGTATTGCCATAGGGGGACGGCACTGTAGACCTTCACTGAGCCATGGAAGCGCTTCCCCGCAAATTTAAACTTAGCTATATAATTACTTGGTAAGTCACACTTACGAAAGTATTTATTATTCAGATACTTACCTACTGCTTAAGTAGAACTAGTCCATCCTCCCCAAACATTAGTTAGTTTCCAAGAAGAATTCTGACAAAAACCAAAACATTTGCTATCCACCTGGAGGGGAGAACAGATGAACTAAACAGTCCATCCAGTTCAGCCTAGTGCTCTTTTTTTTTTTAATGCTGACTGCTCCGGTCTGGCACAAAGATGTAAGCTTTCTTTAACAAGAGGTAACTATCCAAATTATATTATGAAAATTTATATTTTTTCTCTTTGTGAAGGCTGTGGATATGTTGTAAAATATTTGGAAATTTTACATCAATGAGATTATATATACTTTCGATATCATATCCGTATTTGGAATTTTTTAGGATTTGGAAAAGGGTTTAGTCCAGAAAAAGCAGGAAAATCATGCTTTTAATCTATTTTATTCATATACCATAACAAATGATCGTGGCAAACTTAATACTTGGACACAGTTGCAAGGTTACGTTTTTCTATTACCATCATGTTTTTTTTTATAAATAGTACAGTAAAGTATCCAGAATTACTAGCAGTTTGGAGTTAGGGTGTTTTATTTTTCTACAAGGCTCAAGGAGAAGACACTGGCAATAAATTTGGTAATAAAGGTATCGGGGGTGATGGAATGGTAGGTAAATTGGAAAGTGTAGCTTGAGGTAAATGTTGAATGGTAGGCTCCTCCATGAGTAATTCCAAATTGTATCTTTTTACAATGGCTCCTGCTTCATCTGGTGTCATCTTGTGGGTACTTATTAAGTGTTGCTTCAGGTTCCTGTATACAACAAAAAAAAAAAAAAGTTTTAAAACAGATTTTAACACATAATTACAAAATTATGTTTGAATTATATTATGAACGTAAAATGTTGAGAGCAATTGGTAGCTATAGTTTCAAATATGCCAATATTGCATGCTGTTTCAGTGCCTTGGAGTAGATGTAAGCTTAACAGGAACTACAATTGCTGTTTCTTAGAAATGATTACAATTAATCAGAATACTCAAAATTCTATGGAAGTATTTTTGTCATTTTGATAAAAGCAGTAAAAGTTTGAAGGGAAAGAATATAATTTGTGAATATCTAAGTTGGCAACCAGTATACAATGGTATTACGTTCCAAGACCCCACACAATGCTCTCTCTCTCTCTCTCTCTCTCTCTCTCTCTCTCCTCCTCTCTCTCTCTCTCTCTCTCTGTGCATTATTGGCTGTACGTATATATTTTCAGTGGTAAAAACGTTTAAGATGACTTTGAAATTATATTAATATGTAATATAATCTCATAGATTAATGCAGTAATAGGATAGTAATTTAAGGTATATTTGAAGTAGGATGTTATTTGAGATATACATTTGGTACTTGAACTTTATAGATAGGCAGGTATAAGCATTTTGAGAGGGTTTTAAGTATTTGTGGGTTTTAACTATTTGTGGGGGTTCTGGTACAAATCCACTGTGAACATGAGGGTCCACTGTTTATATATATACAGTATATATATATATATATATATATATATAGTATATATTGTATATATATTATAGATTGTATTATATATATATTAATATTGATATATATATATATATATATATTATATATATATCTATAGATATATATATATTATATATAAATTAGTACTACTTTCAAAATGCATATATCCCCTCTTTGACTGTATAAAATGTTTTATATAGTTTGCAACATTTTTTCAGATTCCTAGCTAGCTTAGAATTAGGATGTTTAAAATGTGTGTTCAGATTTCACAACATAATATAAAAAGAATATATAACGTAGTAAAGAAAGAGAGAGATTTGCTTTGTCCGTTCCGAGATAGAATGGTTTTCATTACTTTTCATCGCCTCTACATTAAGGGAGCTGGCAGTCTCCGTGTTGTTATGAAAACATGTCAATCATCTTGCTCGCTTGAGTCTGTTTCGATCGGGTACGTGTTTTTGTTGAGTTAGTACATACATGACTGTATAGTGGTCTCATATGAAACCCCCTCAACCATGCTAGCCGATTCGAGCGTTTGACCCACGCAGCCTTGTTATGAATACTTATCACATCACCGTGATTCATATAAATCATTCGAGCCACAAATGTCCTTTAATATCTAATTCACTTTACCTCGGAATTGATATATTTTCATATATGTACCGAGGGGGAACTTTTAGTTGATAATAATTTCGACCCCCCATGGGATCGAACCACCGTCCAGTTGGACGGGGAACGAAATCAGGAATGGACAGTGACGCTACCGAGTCTGCTAGCAGAGAGGCTATGGTCAGAATCGATATAAACTTATAGCCTCTCTGCTAGCAGACTCGGTAGCGTCACTGTCCGTTCCTGATTTCGTTCCCGGTCCAACTGGACGGTGGTTCGATCCCATGGGGGGACGAAATTATTATCAACTAAAAATTCCCCCTCGGTACATATATGAAAATATATCAATTCCGAGGTAGAGTGAATTAGATATTAAAGGACATTTGTAGCTCGAATGATTTATATGAATCATGGTGATGTGATAAGTATTCATAACAAGGCTGCGTGGGTCAAACGCTCGAATCGGCTAGCATGGTTGAGGGGGTTTCATATCGATTCTAATTACGAATACACCGAGATCGGCGGTGATTTGTAATGGTCAGAATCGATATAAACTTATAGCCTTTCTGCTAGCAGACTTGGTAGCGTCACTGTCCGTTCCTGATTTCGTTCCCGGTCCAACTGGACGGTGGTTCGATCCCATGGGGGGACGAAATTATTATCAACTAAAAATTCCCCCTCGGTACATATATGAAAATATGTCAATTCCGAGGTAGAGTGAATTAGATATTAAAGGACATTTGTAGCTCGAATGATTTATATGAATCACGGTGATGTGATAAGTATTCATAACAAGGCTGTGTGGGTCAAACGCTCGAATCGGCTAGCATGGTTGAGGGGGTTTCATATCGATTCTAATTACGAATACACCGAGATCGGCGGTGATTTGTAATGGTCAGAATCGATATAAACTTATAGCCTCTCTGCTAGCAGACTCGGTAGTGTCACTGTCCATTCCTGATTTCGTTCCCCGTCCAACTGGACGGTGGTTCCATCCCATGGGGTGACGAAATTATTATCAACTAAAAATTCCCCCTCGGTACATATATGAAAATATGTCAATTCAGAGGTAGAGTGAATTAGATATTAAAGGGCATTTGTAGTTCGAATGATTTATATGAATCACGGTGATGTGATAAGTATTCATAACAAGGCTGCGTGGGTCAAACGCTCGAATCGGCTAGCATGGTTGAGGGGGTTTCATTTCGATTCTAATTACGAATACACCGAGATCGGCGGTGATTTGTAATGGTCAGAATCGATATAAACTTATAGCCTCTGTGCTAGCAGACTCGGTAGCGTCACAGTCCGTTCATGATTTCGTTCACCGTCCAACTGGACGGTGGTTCGATCCCATGGGGTGACGAAATTATTATCAACTAAAAATTCCCCCTCGGTACATATATGAAAATATATTGATTCCGAGGTAGAGTGAATTAGATATTAAAGGACATTTGTAGCTCGAATGATATATATATATATATATATATATATATTATATATATATAATTATATATAGATATATATATATCTATATCGTTCAAGATTTAAGCTAGAACCAAGGAAAAAGAAAGTCTTTTACCCAAGTTTAAGGCATCTATACTAGTCACCCCTTCCACTTTGGAGGAATCCATTCTCTTTTTTCTTTTGAAAAAGCTATCTCTTCTTCTATTGTTTGTTGGAATTACCCCCACAGGGACTGGAGGAGGAGCTTAACAGGAGAAAGCTTCAAAAGGCCTTGAACCCAGAAGCAGAGTCCTCAGAAGAACACCCGACCTAGGCGAGGTCAAAGCCTGGCTCCTTACCAGACGCCGCTGCCCCCATCCCCCTCCTGGGCCTGGCTTTCCCATGCTTTGGGAAGCCCCAAGTATATTTTAAAACTCCATAGTGCCGGGACATCAAGGAGAAGAATTCCAGCCCCATCCATAATGTACTGTAAGGGAAGTTCCGTTTCAACCAGGGAATTGTTTTTACCTTTGTCTGTATTTCCTTTCCTTTTTCCAAGGCGACTTTGTGTAGTTTTCATCCCCCCCCCCCCTCTGCCATCTGGGCTCAATTCTGTAATTACTCCCCTGTGATACTAGTAACATCCCCTTAGTGAATTTACGCCACAAAATAGTTTCTTCTGTGTAAATTTCCCAGTCATTTCATTCCCCCCAAGAGTGGCCTTGTGATTGAAAGAAAGTAGTGAGTAATGTTCGCCCTCGTGTGCTCCCGTGCCTTATGCCTGTCCTCTATTTGTAGAAAAACGCTGTGCCTGGCTGTGGTAGGAATTGGAAATCCTTTGAAGCTTGCAATCTTAATCCGTTGCGCGAATTTCTAAACTTTGTGGCTGAATTGCTCCCGCCACGTGCTCGGGTGGATTGAAAGTGGTCCCCTGCCCCTTGTGTTTCTGGACCTCTGTAAATTTATGTAAATATAGTGCTTTTAAAACTAGAGTCCAGCTTTTATGTAAATTCCTCCCGCCTCAGTAAAATCGGCCTTATATCTGAAAAGTTTAGTTTTTCAGTTTTTTTTTCTTTGTTCAAACCCCTCGTCCTCCAGTCAAGGCCTAAATTTTCAATGTAATTGTATTTTTGTGAGGAGACGAGGTGGAGTTTTGAATAATATATATATGTATGTATATGTATGTATAATATATATTATATATATTATATATATATATATATATATATATATATATATATATCTATATATATATATATATATATATATATATCATATATATATATTATGCATAGTCTCTGTGACCTATGATATATATATATATATATATATATATATATAATATTATATATATGTGGCATAGGGTTTTGATTAATAATATGCGTTCTCTGTGACCTATGGAATGTGGAGAACAGTGCAGTAACGACCTGAGAGTAGCTGATGAATGAGATTCTAGGGGATGGCGTGAGATAAAAATGCTTAATTCAGGAAGTCAATGTACGACAGTTTATGAACTATTCTCAAGTGCCTTTGGGAAACTGGTTGTAGCCAGTAATATGAGGCGTTGTCGAAGTGTGCATTCGTGTGTGCGTGTGCGCCTCTTCTATTCATAATGTATCACTAGCCAAGTCTATGGGAAGACTTACACAGAGATTCGTGGAGGAAGGCAAAGCCACGATGGCGGGTGCCAAAGTGTTTAAACAGTGAGTGATATTCCGGTTGGGAATGGGTAAGTGTTACCTTTACTTTAGCCAAAGGGATGGCTTGTTTGATATCTTGTAAGATGTTCCATTTTATTAACTTTGTCTTTGAACTTGTGTGTGTACTTACCGGGATGTGTTCTGTATCTTTGGAACAGACGGATCTGGAAATGCCGGGGGACAGAGTTCCCAGTGGGGTGTGGACTTTTGGGTGACTTGACATTGTAGTTTTGAGTTAGTCTGTAAGACTGGATTACTTGGTTAATTGATTTATTTGTTCTTGTAAATAAACGTTATGTTATGATGCAACTCTCTCATTTTCATTACCTGTTAGAATGGAGAGAGAGTGAGAGAGAGAGAGAGAGAGAGAGAGAGAGAGAGTGACCTTGAGAGAGAGAGAGAGAGAGAGAGAGAGAGAGAGAGAGAGAGAGCCTGTGTGTGTAATAGGGTGTGGGGGGTCTGCCTTCCGTTTCGTGTCCACGCTTACCTTATGAATACTGGGGGTTCTTCCCCCATGTTATATATATATATACAATATATATATACATATACATATATACGTATATATATATACATACAGTGTTCCCCCCGTATTTGCGGGGGATGTGTACCAGACACCCCCGTGAATAGTTAAAACCCGCAAATAGTTCAAACCACCACTAAAAATGCTTATAACTTACTTATGCATTATTATAGCTAGTGTGAGAATGTTAAGAGATGATAATGAAACAAAATCCTTCTATATATGTACACCACCCATCCTAACTACGATTGATTCGATCTATGACTCCTTGGAGGAGGCTATCGAATATGTAGCTAATAACTTCGAAGAGAGACTCAATAGTAGTGAAGGTTCAGGTTGGTGTATTACCTTGCTGGATAGGGTTGAACTTCATATCACGCGATGTGAGTTAGTGAATATTAATAACTTCAAGGCCTATCCTGAGGGAGATCGTGGCAGACTTCAGGTTGTCAATATTCAATCCAGGTACAGCTGCGTTATTACAGCATTAGAAGCGTACGTTGTACTCCGGGATAACCTCTCGCACGTATTGACAACCTCTCTTGGGACTTAATGACCAGGATGAGGAGGGGGCAATTTAATATCAAACTCTCGTCAGATATGCCATTGACTCATGACTCTTTCCAAACATTAGAAAAGGGGAACAACCTCAACATTTATGTTTATAAATTATGTGAATTAGTCATGGGGAAACGGCAGAAAAAACATTGGACAGTACATCTGGTGAGGAAAGGTGGTATTCCCCCAAAAGCTCTCATCTGGTCACCTTGTTGTTAATCACTGACGACCACATCGAGTTGATTAAAGATATGTTGGCATTTGTGAAGTGTTTCGACACAGGTTCAAGCAAGGAAGGGGTGAGCATGCGGGTGGTATGTGTTACAATTGTTTGACATTGTTCAATAGTCCCACCACCCGCAATGCTCACACTCAGGCATATACTGCTTGAACCACTGTTGAATACCCAGATCCCAGCCAATTTAAACAATTTACCAAGGTTAAAGCTCTGCACAAAATCTCGCACATTGCTTTCCTTGATTTCGAGGCTTATAATATTCAGCCAAATGGCGAAGACAATCCAAGAATTGTAACAAAGCAGAAAGCTTACACTTACTGCTATGTGATCGATGACGGGTGAATATTGTACGCATAGACTAGGTTATGGAGAAAAATGTGTGGTTTTTTTGCGGAACATGAGCCAGGAATGGACATTATTGTGTGAGCAAATGCCAAGGTATCAATTGCACATGACCCCAGAATCCACCCGCAAGTTTGAAGATAGCACCCTTGGTTGGGGATGTAACGTTGAATTCTAAAATCTGTTTCCCCCTCATTTCTAATGGTGAACTTCATCAATTAATCTGTAAAAATATCTGGGGTGGTTTTTGTAGTTTAGTTCGAAGACGGTCTGTAGCCAATAATCCAGAGTTAAATCCCAGTTTTAAGGTTGGTGATCCTCAATCATATATATTGTATGTTGATTTCACCAGCTTGTATCCCACGGTTATGAACAAATACAAAATGCCCTTGGGTGAAATAACTGAACTTCCCCCAGCTGAATTTGAACAGTTTGTCGCTAGTCATTACCTCCATTGATTGACAGGGTGAATACGGTTATTTCCTCCTCCTCGATGCCAAACGGGTTAGCAGGGATGTTGCTCTACAGAGAGACGATCTCCCTTTCACCATTCATCACATGAATGTAACTCACCAGGATCTATCTTCATATAGTAAAAACCTGCTGACTAAGTTCAATGTGAAGCTGCCCAAGATAAATGTTAAATTGACGGGTATGCATCTACCGATGCGTAATCACTTGATCTGCCTTCCCTTATTACAAACACAGATAAGACTGTCTAGAAGTTGATGTAATAACTCTTTCACTACAGTGAAAGAGTTCAACTTCTTTATACCGACACTGACAGCTTGATCTTCTCCCTTGTGAATGATAACCTCAATTGTGAATTGAAGGAGGTTCTCAAACTCTATATGGACTTGAGTAATTTCCCGAAAACTCAAAAATTTTATGATGAATCACATAAGGGGGAACTCGGATTAGTCAAGGTTGAAACGGGGACTGAACTCATGAGAGAATTCATCTGTGTCAAACCTAAGGTTCATTCATATCTAACTGATATGAATAAACACCTTGAAAGGTATACAAAGATGCTGGCAAAAGACCATTCCGCATGAACAGTATCGAGAAGTGATCGAAAAGAATGAGATCAATATACTCGTGTGCGGAGTTTGCAAAGAGTAGGAGGTACGATGTGTTATATGAGCCAGCGAAAGGTGTCTCTATGTCCTTTAGAGGATAAGAGATATTATGTGACACCGTATAAATTGTTGGCATATGGCCATCCAGACATTAGGGTGGAGGGTGTGGTGGAGGAGGAGGAACTAGAGGTGATAGTGGGGCTGGTGCCAGCAGCACCGTCTGTGTCTAGCATTCTACCCGCTGTTCCTAGCACCTCGAGAATTCCTACTCCTCCTCCATCCCTACACCCATCTTCACATCATTCCCCTCGAGTGAAAGGGTGTTCAAAACGGCGAAGGGAGCACAGTAAAGTAGGGGATGTAAAATCAACTCTCTCTCCATCATCATTGGCATTGCTTTTACTCTGTCGGCAAATGGATTCACCCCATCCTCCTGTGAAACGAAGGCAGTTCACCTTGACTTAGTGGTCAACTTTGTGTTTTTTTAGCATACTTAGTTTTATTTTATCTATCTACCACCACTAAAAATGTTTATAACTGCCTATCGTGAAAGTTCAGATACCAAATGTATACCTTTAATAACATCCTACTTCAAATATACCTAAAATTACTAATCTAGTACTGCATTAATCTTTGAGGTTATATTATTAATATCATTTCAAAGTCATCTTAAACATTTTACCGTTAAAAATATATACCTACAGCAAATAACAGAGAGAGAGAGAGAGAGAGAGAGAGAGAGGAGAGAGAGAGAGAGGAGAGAGAGAGAGAGGTTATTGTTACTGTTTAATCTCATTAAACTTAATATTATTTGTAAACTAGTACTGTATATTATTATTTTACCATAAAATGTAGTAATGTCCTTAAAGATATACTTATACATACACTTCTAGCCCAAACAGATGGCGAGAGTTACCACTAAGACATACTAGTATCACGTGTGGCAAAAGAGAGAGAGAGAGAGAGAGAGTTATCCTTATTTAAAGGAGTGAAATATATAGATTATTGTACTTCTTTAAAATACTATCACATATGAATTTTGAAATTAGTTATATTAATATTATTATTATGCGAAAATATTAATAAACATACACATGTACCATAGAAATTCTCTCATCTCAGTAAAAGAGAGAGAGAGAGAGAGAATTTTCATGATCCTGAGATGGCAACACAGGAGGACTTAACAGTTGTTGGACCCCAGCCAACTCAGCTTGGCTACAGACAAGACGTGGGGTAAAATGCATTTTCTTTCATTCTTACATAATTCTTATTTATAAACTAAAATCTTGTTAATTCACTTTAGTGTTTGCTTTAATGAATTTATATTACTGCTGTTTACATTAATATTGATATTTGAAAATTAGTAAATCATCATCCAAAAAACATACATCTCTGAGAGAGAGAGAGAGAGAGAGAGAGAGAGAGAGAGAGAGAGAGAGAGAGAGAGATTATCGTAGTATTTGTAAAATATTTTCACATATGATTTTTGTAATTACAGGTTATTATTATTGTTGTTATTATTATTATTATTATTATTATTATTATTATTATTATTATTTATTATTATTATTATTATCATATGAAAATATTAATAACATGTTATACATATGTGTACCATAAAAATCTCTCATCTCAGTAAGAGAGAGAGAGAGAGAGAGAGAGAGAGAGAGACCTGGAGTTCAAAAGCACTAAAATCTTACTAATTTACTGTGGTATTTTCTTTATTGAAGTGATTGCTTTTTACATATTTGAAAATTAGTAAATCATTTATCATACAAAAAGCATACATCTCTGTAAGAGAGAGAGAGAATTATTAGTTATTATGTGATATCATTTAATCTTATTAAACTTACTAATACAATATTGATCAATATTAATATTTTAAAATTAGTAAATAATTTTTGTATCATAAAAATGTATTTAGGCATGAAAATAACATCAAAATACACTAATTAGTGATTATTTATCGTCGAAGAATCCCGCGAATAGGCGAATTCACCCAAAATCATGGGTAGATATGGTCCAGAGAAAAATCCGCGAATCCTGAGAACGCGAATACCGGGGCCCGCTATATTATATATCTATATATATATATATATATATATATATATATATATAATATATATATATATATATATACAGTAGTACCTCGAGATACGAAAGGCTGAACTTACGAAAAATCCAAGTTACGAAAGCCAGTGCGAAAAATTTTACTGCTCTACATACGAAAAGTTTTCAAGATACGAAAGGTTGTTGCTGTAAAGTCCCGAGATTCGCCCAGACCACCAAGAACAATTTTAAAACTCCCGCGCCGCCAACTAAGTATACTCGCCACCATCCTCCCGCTCTCCCATTGGTTCCTGATGCTAGTCACCCCATAAGGTCTTGCTCTCCTATTGGTCAGCATCTACCCCTTGTGCATAAAGTATTCTATTGGTAAAAGGATGCTGTAAATTGAAAAACTTATTCATGCAATACATTTAATAAAAAAAACATTAGGTAAAGATAGAATAAAGAATAGAAATGAATGGTTATTATACTGTTTGGTAGTTTCAGTAGTTGAAGAGAGATAATGAAAATTTATGGCTTACTGTGTAAAGTGATTGCTTGTCGATCGTTCGATACTCGTAAGTGCTGGATGTAAACAGACGTTTGGAAGCTTTTTTTTTTTTGTTTATTATAGTTAATGGTTACTTAATAATTATTTGAAATGAGTACGTGCAATACATTTAATAAAAAAAATTGTGAATTAGATATCATAAAATATAAAATAAATCAAGACTTCCAACAAATACGTATTTTTTAGAATTCTTCTTCTGTTTTATTATTACGTTATGTATACGCATGATTCATTATAGCTGTCAGTAACTCTGTATCTTCATTAGGTAAAGATAGAATAAAGAATAGAAATGAATGGTTATTATACTGTTTGGTGGTTTCATTAGTTGAAGAGAGATACTAATGACAATTTATGGCTTACTGTGTGCTAGGAAAAATGATTGCTTGGTGCTCGTTCGATACTCTAAGACGGGTAAGAGCTGGATGTAAACAATCGATCGGAAGGTTTGTTTTTTGGTTGTTTGTGTATTATAGTTAATGATTAATTAATAATTATTTAAAATGAGTACATACTGATTATTTATACATTTTATTGGCATATTCTAAGCTTTTAGCTCTTAGGTTTAGATGTCAGAATCATAGACTAGGCTACAGTAGCAACCGCTAACATAGGCTAGGCTTATTGCTAAGGGACATATGCTAAAGTCCTAATATATGCAGTAAAAATGGGGTTGAACATTACATGCAGGTTAATATTACTCAAGTATGTACTGTATTTTGCCTTTTTGGAGTCATATTTCTTCCGTCGTAACCCTAGAACATGTGTTGTAGGCCTGGAAATATAATTTACTGGGGTGTTTTTGGAGGGCTTGGAACGGATTAGCCATTTTACATGTAAAATGTGTTCCAAGTTACGAAAAACTCATAATACGAAGGCCGTCTCGGAACGGATTAATTTCGTATCTCAAGGTACCACTGTATATATATATATATGCATATATATCTTACAAGTGTGTAATGTGTTAGTGAATTTCATATCATGTCTTGCTTGGAGACAGATTGAGCTGTAGAGGCAGCCTTCGTGAATGAAGGAATCTGATACGTAAGCATTTTAATCTGGAGGCTATTTGTACTGTTGTCAAGGCAGCTTGGGGTGTGTCGAGTATGTACATTCGTTTGTACGGATGTCACAGGTCTAACCGACCAAGGCCCTTGTGAGAGGCGCATTCCTTTTGTGAGAGGAAAGAGGTCAGTTTGGTAAACGCCAGGTGTCGGGAGAAAAACCCCATCTTAAAAGGTATGGCACATATTTTATATGACTTAAAAACAGTTGCCTTTGAAAAGAGAGAGAAGTGTGAAATGTATCCTTTTACTTAATATTGCCTTTGAAAAAAGAGAAGTGTGAAGTGTATCTCTTTACTCAATATTATGTTATGTATCATTATTACAGATGGGCTCTATTCCATGATATTAGAGACGGGATTCTCTATCCTGACTAACACAATGAAACGATCGACATTTTGAGTCTGGGAGTGAATACTTAGCCAGGAGAGTGGAATGATAACTTAATAGTTTTCTTTGTGGGGCAGACTTGGTTTTTTATCACTATGACTTATTAATCATTTGTTCTATTTTATGTTCATCTGCTTTGGGTAATAAATAGTATATTTTTGTATTTATGGGAGCTTAACCCTTCAACGCCGATTGGACGTATGGTACGTCGACGAAAAAAAGTTTATTAAAAATTCGCGGAAAAATAGTTATAGGCCTACTAGGCAAAAACTTTTGAATCACGCGCCTTGAGGGATGCTGGGAGCTCACGGATCAAGGCGTTTTGTTTAAAATCGTTACCCAGGCGCGCAAGCGCAGATTTCTTTCTTCTCACACTAAAAAAACACCAGCGACACATCTCAGAAATTATTTAGTCACTTTGACATAAATTTTGAACCTTTTTATATTAGCCGTTACATGGAGTATTATATATGAAAATGTGCGCAATTTCATGTAGAATGCAACTAAAAGCAACTCATGGTTGTAGCTTTTATCAGTTTTGAAATATTTTCATATAAATAACGATAAGTGCCAAAATTTCAACCTTCGGTCAACTTTGACTCGAACGAAATGGTCGAAAAACGCAATTGTAAGCTAAAACTCTTATATTCCAGTAACATTCAATCATTTACCTTCATTTTGCAACAAATTGGAAGTCTCAAGCACAATATTTCGATTTATGGTGAATTTATGAAAAGAAGAAAATTCCTTACGTCCGCGCGGTAACTCTTCCGAAAAAAATCAGAAATTTTTTTTGTCCGATTGTCGTAATATTTGCACTATTTTAAATTAGCATTTACATAAAGTTTTATATATGAAAATGTGCGCAATTTCATGTAGAATACAACTAAAAACAATCCATGGTTGGAGCTTTTATCAGTTTTGAAATATTTTCATATAAATAACGATAATTGCCAAAATATCAACCTTCGGTCAACGTTGACTCGACCGAAATGGTAAAAAAACGCAATTGTAAGCTAAAAATATTACATTCTAGTGATATTCAATCATTTATATTTATTTTGCAACAAATTGGAAGTCTCTAGCACAATATTTCGATTTATGGTGAATTTATGAAATAAACTTTTTCCTTACGTCCGCGCGGCAACTCTTCCGAAAAAATCATAAATTTTTTCGTCCGATTGTCGTAATGTTTGCACCATTTTAAATTAGCCGTTACATAAAGTTTTATATATGAAAATGTGCGCAATTTCATGTAGAATAAAACAATAAACAACCCATGGTTGTAGTTTTTATCAGTTTTGAAATATTTTCATATAATGATAAATAGAAAAAATTTGTCCTTCGGTCAACTTTAACTCGACCGAAATGGTCGAAAACTGCAATTGTAAGCTACAACACTTACAGTCTAGTAATATTCAATCAATTACCTTAATTTTGCAGCAAACGGGAAGTCTCTAGCACAATATTCCGATTTATGGTGAATTTTTTAAAACCGCTTTTTTTTACGTCCCCGCGTTACAAATTCATGCATCATTTTGTGATAGCATTTTCTCTGTGTTGCCTTGATCGTTTTACAATGTGTTATATACCAAAATGATCGCAATTTAATGTACATTACAATGAAAAAAAATTAACTCGTTTGCTTCAACCGTTTTGCTCTCGGCGCGATTTGAATACAATTATATATGAAATATTTTTTTGTGCTGTCATATATCTCAATATTTATATATGATAATGATATTTTTTTTCATTTCTGATGGTTGCATACTAAACTTCAGGCAATGACAAAAAAAGGAGCCAAAAATGAACTTTTAATCTTGAAAACTATGCGTGTTCTGATTTAATAAAAAAAAATTTCTGCTTCGGCGCTCACTCGCGAAAGCCACCTGCATACGGGAGACGATTTTTAAAATACCATTTTGGCATTTAAGGGTTAATAGGCCTAATAACATGTTTGCAGATAGAGGGCACCATTGACAACAGGTAAGGGTTTCCAATTTGTGTAGTTTTGATAAAAGGGTGTAAGAGTGGTGGCAGGCGGTTTAAGAAGCTTTTTATATATTTTATGAGCTGTAGGTACGCTAACGAAGAGTCTGGTGACTAGTTAGACACAGATTTTTTGGTAGGAAAAGGGGTTATATTCATGTCACTGGCAACTCGGGGCTCTTTTTGCTGATTCAATGGTTTGGGTGTGGTATTGAAAGCATTGGGTATCTCTCTGGCTCAGTGTCGGCCATTTTGTGATTCATGAAAACCAGTCTTAAAACGTGAAGGGGAAAAGTTTAGTTTTCAACATATTAAAGTGTTTCATGAGTGTTGTGAACAGGCTATGCAATATTTGCGGTGCGTATACGAATTCGGTTTCCAGTCATATGAAGATGTGAGTGTATTTTCAAGTTTTCTTTCCTATTTTCTCCTTTTTATCTTTTATTTTTAATTTTTTTTTGTTTGTATTCATTTTTTTGTTTGTGGTGAATTTACTTGAAGGGGCATTTTTGTTTTGATGTCTCACCCTGAGAGAGAGAGAAAGAGAGGGGATGGCGAGAGTTTGTGTGTGTGGTTCTGGTTGTCGCTGGGTTAGATCACTTAGTAAGCGTTTTGCACCTTTTTTTTTTTCTTCTTTTACTAACCCCTCCTTATTTTTTTTTCATTGTTGTTGTTGCTTTCATGGGATGATATATGGGGCGTGGGGCGCGTTTGTTTTTTGTTATCCATTATTGGGGGAAAATTTGTATTAATTTTTCTGGATTGGGTTTTGTGTACATAAATACATTGATGTTATTGAGATCGGGGAATCTTATAGAACAAAAGAGCTTCCGGAAAGAGAGAAAGATGGTGGATACTAAGAGTACCACAACGCTACTACATCACGTAACGAACGTGAGTGTGGGCGTGAGCCCTTTCAGATGAATGGTAGATGGTGTTTTATCACAACCTGTGCAAATTTTCATTGAAAGGGTGAATAATTATTTAGCTGGAAAGAATATAACGGACGATATAGAGGCATTTAGAGGCGAAAGCTTTGCTAGATTTCAATAGAGGAGATCTCTCCCACCGTTGCAGGAGTTTCCAATTTACAAAATGTCATACCTGGACTGATTTGCAAGCATTTTTTAAAATAGCTTATGGCTCACAGGAACGCGGAGATATGGTGAGGGACCTTTGGGGTCTTTATAAACTACGGAAGGGCACTAATAGCCTCGTAGAACAGTTCAAAACTTTTTGACGCAGTGGTGGATTGGGTAGGAAAATTGAAAACATCTAAATGGGTTACAGGTTGTAATGTGTCTCTTAAGAACGTTCATAAACAGATCTATTTTTCCTTGCTCTTGCACGATGTACCAGATGCGATAGTGGATAGCTTTGATGAAAAGATTGAACCTACTTCAGACAAAGAATGACTTTATGCCCAAATTGAGAAACATGTCTAAATGTCCCACTGTAGATATTACAATTTTTTTTTTATGGGACAGGCCTAAGGGATAGAGTGCAAAGAGACAGAATTTTCTCCTTCCCCTCTGTGTGCAAAAGTTGAATATAACAAAAGATCGATTGATCAAAAGCAACAGCAGTTGCGCTGTTTCAACTGCAATAAACCAGGGCATCCAAAGAAATTGTGTAGTGTTAAATATTGTGGAATGTGTAAGAGTACCAATCATTATTGGCCATCTTGTCTGTCTTAGATACGGAGAGATGCGAGGCCTACACCTCAAGGTTCTGGTATTTATAATGTGAGAACTTCCCAGGCAGGTCAAACCAGAGGGCAAAGAGATAGGCAAAATTTTTGGAAGCCCGATCAACAAAAAGGGTACAGGTGATTGGTACGTGCCATTGTGGTCTCGTGGGGGACGCCCCAGAGCCCAGGCCTATAGTTTATGGAACAGTAGGGGATGTGGATATCCCAATATTTAAAGAATCTGGTGCGTCTATGAATTTAATGGACTATAATTTATATCAATCCATGTTTTCCATGTGATTTGCAAGCCCGTAGATTAAATACCCTGGGTTGTGTTCAAATACAGTTTACTCCTGGTGACAGAGTACTAACAGAACCATTTTTGGTAATGAAAGGAATTGCGTTGGGCAACAGACTTTTGCTGGGTCATCCTGCTTGTAGAAGACACGAGATTTCAATCCATGCGGGTGTTAATGGGATAACAGTCTGGATACCTGGTGTTTTTTTGCCTTATGAGGACATGATTAGAACGGAGGACATGGAGCTTATTGAAAAAGATGTGCTCGGTGATATTAATGGTGGTGATACGAGTGTTACGGAGAAAGGTAATGTTAAATCCACGTTGGTGATATGGGAAATGATTACAGGGGTTCTATCAGAGTTCACGGTGATAACAATGGTGGTGATGATATTTTGGATGGTGATATTGATACTAATATTGATGTTATTTCTGATACTAACAATGCTGGGGATGATACTGGGGCTGGTAATGTGTATGGGGTGGTGAAAGGGGAGATACTAACCACAAATAAACAGGTGTTTTATCTGAAGATATTGTGTTACTACCTGGTTCAAAGACTATGGTAAAAGTCAAATTGAAGGAAATGAGAAAACCCACAGATGTGTGTGTTATTGAAAATAGCGAGAAGCTTAGAGGGGTTATCAGCACGGCATCGGTGAACAGTGTATCCAAGGATGGGATTACTTGGTTAGAATTACTAAACTGTAATGATACAATTAGGAGATACCAAAGGAATACATATATATTGGATTTCCAAGATTGGAGTCGTGATACTGGTTCAGTGGCTATCGTAGAGGGGAAACCCGAGTTTTAGGAGGCAGAAATGCAATCAAGGAAACTAATATTTAGAGAACATTTAGCTAATGCAGATTATAGCGAACACGTTGAAGCGATAAGCGAGCTCTTGGCAGAATTTAGGGATACGGTAGCCTTACAAGGTGATAAATTGGGGTTGACTAATGTGTTAGAGCATAAGGTAAATTTGGAGAGTGGCACAAAACCTATTTATATTCCTGCATATCGCATACCTTTCAAAATCAGAGAACAGGTTGAGAAAGAGGTTAATAGATGGGAAGAAGGAATCATTAGACCTAGCGTGTCTCCTTACAACTTTCCCTTGTCAGCGGTGCCTAAGAAAGACGGTTCTGTCTGTGTATGAGTCGATTTTAGACGTTTAAATGAAAAGACTATCCCTGACCGCTATCTAGTTGTGTGCATACCAGATCTTCTTGTTGAAATCTGGGGACATAATATTTATAGCTCAATTGATTTGGCGCAGTAGCAAGGAATATACCGCTTTTTCAGTGCCCAAGGGACACTATGAATTTACGCGAATGCTTTTTGGTTTATCAGGCAGTCCGATGACCTTTACCAGGTTGGTGAACATAGTTTTGCACGGGTTATTGGGCAAAAATGTTTGTGTATGTGGATGACATCCTGGTCACAACAGACACAATTGTGCAACACCTGGAAGTGCTTACAGAAGTACTTAGGAGGCTTAGATTAGCGGGGTTGAAAATTAAGCTAGCCAAGTGTTCGTTCTTGAAAAAGCAGATCACATATCTAGGTCACGTCATATCTAAGGAGGGGTTAGAGTAAATGACGATAAAGTCAAAGCAATAGCGAATTTTCGCACCCCCAGATCAAAGAAAGAGATTAAGTCATTCCTGGGTATCACTGGTTTCTTCAGGAGGTTTGTGAAAGGGTTCTCTAATATAGCAGCTCCCCTAACTGATGTATTGCGGGAAGACGTTCAATTTCAATGGAAGGAACCCCAGGCGGAGAGTTTTCAAAAGCTCAAGGACGCGTTAATGAATCCCCGTTTTGAAGTTTCCAGATTTTAGCAAACCTTTTACATTAGTGACTGATGCAAGCCAGGAAGGTATAGGTGCTTGCCTTATGCAAAAGTTTGATGGGAAATTCCATCCCATAGCTTTTTATAGCAGGAAATTCAGGACAAAGGGCAGCAACGAGAGATCAATGGCCACAATAGATAAAGAAGCCTTTGCAATAGTGTCGAGCTTAGTTAATTTTAAAATGTTACTGATGGGGAATAAAGTAGTTCTTACAGACCACAAGCCATTATTAGATCTTTTTAATAAACCGATTTCTCGTCGAAAAGAGCTCAATGGTTTTTAACTATCAGAGATTTTGATGCAAAGCTCAAATATATAGAGGGCAAATTTAATGTAGTTGCGGATGCTCTCAGTAGGAGTTTTCACGACACGGAAGGATTCCAAGTCGCGCAAGTCACTAGCGAGGCTTTACAATGGGAGGTATCTCTCATAGAGCAAAGGCAAGATGAAGACGAGATTCTAGCAGATGCAAAAGCGTTTCTTAGAGGGGAAATAGTTTGGAAACGTTATAAGTTGCCTTTTTCAGGTTTGGAGTTCGAAGGTAATCTGTTGGTTAGGAAAATTAAATATAAATTGAGAACCAGTGAAAGTAAAGGAGATACGACACAGATCGTAATTCCGAAAGTCCTAATTCCAGTGGTTTTGGATATAGTTCATTGCAGGTTTGGTAGTCCACACTTGGGAATAGAAAAAACGTATGATGAGGTTCGTGCTAAATACATTTGGAAAAACATGGGGAAAGATGTGGAAAATCTTGTAAGGAATTGTACGGATAACTTCATGCAAATTAGGATCGTATCCTATACCGAGTAGACCTTTTCAGAGAATACATATGGATATCCTGGGGAATTTTTGTTTGTCTAGGTATGTGAACAAGTACTTGTTAGTGATAATAGATGAACTTTCAAGGATAGTAGAAATTTTCCCACTTATGCATAAAACGGCTGAAGAAGTAGCCATAGCGTTTTTCAATGGTATCATTTGCAGATACGGCTCACCCGAAGTTCTATTGACCAACAATGGTAGAGAATTTGTGAACAAAACCTTGGAATGTTTAACGGAAGTCATGTGAACACAGAAAGTAACAATTATTCCATACAGACCCAAGGCTAATGGGTTGTGCAAACGAGCAAACAGGAAAGTGCTCGAGGTTCTCAGGAAAACTGTAGGTGGTAATGATAAGAATTGGGACAGATATGTTAATGTTTTTAGACATAGTATTAACACTAT